>NC_142462.1:81477870-81629385 GCF_049115385.1 Moschus berezovskii
TAGAGCATAGCTTCTCAGCCTAAAGGCAGTATGTTGGAGTCATCTGGGCAGTTAAAAAAAAAAGTGCTCAGGTTTCTTCCCTAGAGGTCCTGATATAAATGGCATGGAGTAAGGTTTGATCTTTTATAAAAAGCTTCCTTTGTGCCAGTAATGTGACACTAATGTGAGCCCAGGGTGGTGAACTTCTAGTGTGAGCAAGGATCTCACTTATGCAGGAGGGTGTCTGATCTGCAAGGCAGAAGTCGGTCCTGGACCCGGTGCCCACCAAGGGGGAGAGAGAACTGTGACGCAGGGAGGACAGCAGGATCACAAGGGTTACAGGCTGGTGTTTCGGTCTGGAAGTATCCACACTAATCTGTCCCTTTTAGAGTGACTAAACTCATACTGCTTTGCCTTTGCCTTTCACGGATACTGCACTGAATGACCTGCATCCTGGAAGACCCCTTAGTTCCAGGCTAATGGGACGTTGATTGCTCTGTGCCTTTTAGTCCTGGTCAAAGCATCCTGTATGATACCATCTTACCAGCACCTACAAAAAGTAGCTTTGCTCTTCCTGTCTGTACATGGTAAAATTCTCACATATTCTTGTTTCTCCTTCCTACCTCCATTTTGTTTCTGATAAAACCAGCTGTTTGGGGATAGCAAGAGAAGAAATAGAGAAGAGCTATGGCTGTTTATATTCTTAATGCTTCAGTTATAATAGAATCTGCTCAGGAACTAGTGGAAGATTTCAGAGAGCTCAATAAATGAGGAGTTTAAATGCAGAGGCAGATGTAATAAAAAGCAGTTGTTTTCAAATTTTAGAGTGTGTGGAAGTCACCTGAAAGCTTCTGTTGCCTCCAGTTGAGTATGTCTGGGGAGAGGCTTGACAGTCTGCATTTCTAACAAGCTGATGCTTTGGGACTGGACACGACTCTTTAAGAACCACCAACATAAGGAGACTTGACTGCATCAGACATACATGGGTGAGAAGGCTCACTTTCGATCTACGTTTTCTCACATTCAGCAGTCATCATGAAATAGTACGTTTATCACCAAGCAGAAGGCCCAGGATATGGCTGACACTTTCATTCTTCAGATGATGATTTGAAACATCTCAGTTTTTCTTCTATCTTCTACCTGGGGATGCTATCTTCTACCACTTGACCTGCCTCTTGAGAAACCTATATGCAGGTTAGGAAGCAACAGTTAGTACTGGACATGGAATAACAGACTGGTTCCAAACAGGAAATGGAGTACGTCAAGGCTGTATATTGTCACCCTGCTTATGTAACTTATATGCAGAGTACATCATGAGAAATGCTGGGCGGGATGTAGCACAAACCGGAATCAAGATTGCTGGGACAAATATCAATAACCTCAGATATGCAGATGACACCACCCTTATGGCAGAAAGCGAAGAACTAAAGAGTCCCTTGATGAAAGTGAAAGAGGCGTGAAAAAGTTGGCTTAAAACTCAACATTCAGAAGACTGAGATCATGGCATTTAGTCCCATCACTTCATGGCAAAAAGATGGGGAAACAGTGGCTGGTTGGATGTCCTTGCAGTCCAAGGGACTCTCAAGAGTCTTCTCCAACACTACAGTTCAAAAGCATCAATTCTTTGGCACTCAGCTTTCTTTATAGTCCAACTCTCACATTCATACATGACTACTGGAAAAACCATAGCTTTGACTAGATGGACCTTTGTCAGCAAAGTAATGTCTCTGCTTTTAAATATGCTGTCTAGGTTGGTCATAGCTTTTCTTCCAAGGAGCAAATGTGTTGTCGCTCAGTCGTGTCCGACCCTTTTTGACCCCATGGACTGTAGCCGACCAGGCTCCTCCGTCCAAGGAGCAAGAGTCTTTTAATTTCAATGACTGCACTCACCATTTGCAGTGATTTTGGAGCCCAAGAAAGTAAAGTCTGTCACTGTTTCTTTGTTTCCCCATCTATTTGCCATGAAGTGATGGGACGGGTATCTTTATCTTTGTTGTTTGAATATTGAGTTTTAAGCCAACATTTTCACTCCCCTTTTTCACTTTCATCAAGAGGCTCTTTAGTTCTTTTTCCCTTTCTGCCATAAGGGTGTCATCAACTGCGTATCTGAGGTTATTGATATTTCTCCTGGCAATCTTGATACCAGCTTGTGCTTCATGCAGTACATCAGGGCTGCATATTGTCACTCTGTTTATGTAACTTATATGCAGAGTACATTATGTGAAATGCTAGGCTGGATGAAGCACAAGAAAGTTTCATTTTATGAGGAGGAGGGAATCTAAGACTTTTGGAAAAGGTGATCCTAGTCCATCTTAGAGCTGATAAAGGTGTAATTTCCTATGAGGATCTGGATTGAGAGCAAATGACCATGGCCTTGTGGCTGTATTGGAATTAGTTTTCCTTACTGAGTTTTCGTAGTTTTATAACCCAGGCTAAGTAATTTTCATTCATTATCGTCTCATCCTATTTATAGTAAATTCTACTTTTCTTTTGAGATCTTTCTGTCTGCTTAATAAAAATGTGGTTTGTCTTTGAATTTTTCAAATAAATGATTATTTTGACTTCCCTAGAATTAAATTTGCCATAAGCTTTTATCCCCCTAGGAAATAAAAACCAATATGACATGTGAACTAATATGTAGTTCATTTTTATAGAGGTAGATATTTTTTTAGCTACAACTATCTAATTATTTAAAAATAAACATCTGTACTGTTATGACTGTGTTATTAAATCAAGTAGTATGAGGAAAGTTTCAAGGACAATGGATTGCTGGAACAAAAGAGATAGTAAGGAATAAAACCATGACTGGCAGTTGAATAAAGAGCTGAAGTCTATTGAGATGTGCTGGCTTTTTTCTTTTCTTACAACATCTGTCTTTGGTTATTATTTATAAAAGATCTACTTCCATAAAGCATCTGTTTCCTCAAAAAAGTCATATGAAGATATGGAGAACCTTTATTATTGGTAAGAGTTGAGTAAGTTGGCTTAAGTGTTAGTCTCTATTGAAATATATAATTTTTTAATAAACTGCATTTTATTATCTTAAAATGCAAAGCAATTTTTAAAACAAATATGTATAAAGGAATACAATTATATTTCTCCTTTAAAATATCCACTAAAATTTTAAATGCACATATTCTTTGACCTTCCAGGCCACATCTGGTAGTCTAGCCTACATACATACTGACAGAAGTGCACCAAAAAATATATGAAAGGATGTTTGTTGCAGGAACCTAACCATCCAATTGTACAGGTTTGTTTAAATGGTTCATGCCTGTGATGGAATATTCTGCCATCACTGAAAGAATGAGGTTGATGTCAAGGTTACCTTAAGAAAAAAAAAATCAAGTGGCAGAACAGTGTGGGTAGTGTAAACTATATGTGAACTGAAGGAATATATGTTTATTTATGTATATGAACAGTTCCTTAAATATGCATAGATAATTCCTGATGTGGTACACAAAATCTGTGGTACACAAAAAAAGGTAAAAGTATTTATCTTTTAGGTGGCAATTGCAGCCTGGACAGTGTATAGGAAGGGGATATTTTTATTCTTTGTCATGTACTCCTGAATTCTTAGGATTTCTGCCGTAAGTATTTATTATTTTAAAAACAATGTATAAAAATACTTATTTAAAAGCAAAAACTATTAAATTTATTTATTTTAATAATTTAACAATAGATTTATATAAATTACAGGAGCCTTTAAATATTAAGGCCTTATTCTGGACTAAGAAATATTTCCAGGCATATTAAAGGAAAAAGAAATCTATTTTAGTTCTAAGTTGAAATAATTATTGATTTATGGCAAATAATTCCTGAAAAAAATTGCAACACAAAAATTAATTTCCACCATTATTTGGAAAATTACAGATAATGCTGGTTGGGAGCCTCAAGATTTGAATGATAATAGTCTAAATGGAGGAGAGCCCCCCTGGTGTTTATGCTTTTCTTGAAGTGTCATGAAAATATTTGATAATGATTCAACCATATTGAGCTCTTCACTTAATTTTTAGGTTTTTGTGCAGATGGATCATGATCAGATGCTGTTTTTGGATTGACTCCTATTTTTCAGAACCAGAAAATTAGTGAAAGATTTTTTTTCTATTATCTACTCATCTTTTTAGCCCCAGTATAATGAAGGTTTGTTTCAAAACATAAATTCTTTGTCTTTTTTGATGATTTATATAGCATGTTTCCAAAGTTGGCATTTTAAAGAAAACTAGTAATTTATAAAACATGTTTTATATGCCTTTAACTCTGATATATTTTCTCCGCATACAATGACATGTCAACTTCCATTGTTCCCTCATCTGATAATTTTGTGATTACCATTTATCTTTGTTTCTACTGTCTTTCTAGCTACTTTTCATTGTGAGTGTTAGACCTCTGTGAGAGAAGATCTCATTGGTTTGTTTAGTCAGTATCCAATTTAAAGAAATACTTTTAGATAGAATTCTCTTTCTGGGTCACCCCATGGACTGTTGGTCTTTGTGTCTGGCTAATTGCAACAGTTAGAACTGTACATGGAACAACAGACGGGTTCCAAATAGGAAAAGGTGTACGTCAAGGTTGTATATGGTCACCTTGCTTATTTAACTTATATGCAGAGTACATCATGAGGAACGCTGGGCTGGAAGAAGCACAAGTTGGAATCAAGATTGCTGGGAGAAATATCAATAACCTCAGATATGCAGATGACACTACCCTTATGGAAGAAAGTGAAGAGGAACTCAAAAGCCTCTTGATGAAAGTGAAAGAGGAGAGTGAAAAGGTTGGCTTGAAGCTCAACATTCAGAAAACAAAGATCATGGCATCTGGTCCCATCACTTCATGGGAAATAGATGGAAAAACAGTGGAAACAGTGTCAGACTTTATTTTTTTGGGCTCCAAAATCACTGCAGATGCTGATTGCAGCCATGAAATTAAAAGACGCTTGCTCCTTGGAAGGAAAGTTATGACCAACCTTGATAGTATGTTAAAAAGCAGAGACATTACTTTGCCAACCAAGGTCCGTCTAGTCAAGGCTATGGTTTTTCCAGTGGTCATGTATGGATGTGAGAGCTGGACTGTGAAGAAAGCTGAGTGCCGAAGAATTGATGCTTTTGAACTGTGGTGTTGGAGAAGACTCTTGAGAGTCCCTTATACTGCAAGGAGATCCAACCAGTCCATTCTAAAGGAGATCAATCCTGGGTGTTCATTGGAAGGACTGATGCTAAAGCTGAAACTGCAATACTTTGTCCACCTCATGCGGCGAGTTGACTCACTGGAAAAGA
Source organism: Moschus berezovskii (assembly GCF_049115385.1). Lineage (NCBI taxonomy): Eukaryota > Metazoa > Chordata > Mammalia > Artiodactyla > Moschidae > Moschus > Moschus berezovskii. The sequence continues at coordinate 81,483,126 of NC_142462.1, forward strand.
CTCTGATGCTGGGAAAGGTTGGGGGCGGGAGGAGAAGGGGACGACGGAGAATGAGATGGCTGGATGGCATCACCGACTCTGTGGACATGAGTTTGAGTGAACTCCGGGAGTTGGTGATGGACAGGGAGGCCTGGCGTGCTGTGATTCATGGGGTTGCGGAGAGTCGGACACGACTGAGCGACTGAACTGAACTGAACTCAACTGAATCAAATGCTTGGCTTCCCAGGTGATGCAGTGGTAAAGAATACCCCTGCCAATGCAGGAGATGCAGGGTCAATCCCTGGGTCAGGAAGGTTCCCCTGGAGGAGGAAATGGCAACCCACTCCAGTATTCTTGCCTGGAAAATTCCATGAACAGAGGAGCCTGGCAGGCTACAAAGAGTTGCAAAGAGTATGACATGACTGAGCACACTCATACAATCAAATGCTAAAGTTTCGATTTCTAGGCCCAATCAGATGTGTCCAGGAAATCAAGGTCATTTGAAGCATAATAACCTCTCCTCCACTAATCTTGTGGATAGTTCACCAGTCCAAAAGCCCAACAGAGTGAATTTAAAATTCTGTTAAATTTACTCCCCCACTGCTACTCCAAAAATTAGAAAAGAATAAACAACAAAAACACAAGGCAAATAAGCAAAACAAAAGCAGCCTAGGAAAAGCTTAGATTTGTACTGCACAGCTCAGAGCTTCTAGGTCCAACTCATAAGTAGTATATGGGAAAGGACATAGATGTTACATTCACACAAAATTTGCACCCCGACTTGGCAACTTCCCAGGCAGACAACCTTGACTCTCAGAGACTGTGACCTCCTATGTGAAATAGAAGTGACACTATTTCTTTGTAGAAGTAATGTGAGGATAGGGAGATTGTGTCTGTAAAATGAGTAGGACAATAAGTGACACACAGTAATTATAATATAGAAAACATTTATTGAGTGTTGCTGCTGCTGCTAAGTCACTTCAGTCGTGTCTGACTCTGTGTGACACCATAGACGGCAGCCCACCAGGCTCCCCTGTCCCTGGGATTCTCCAGGCAAGAACACTGGAGTGGGTTGCCATTTCCTTCTCCAATGTGTGAAAGTGAAAAGTGAAAGTGAAGTCACTCAGTCATGTCTGACTCGTAGCGACCCCATGGACTTCAGCCTACCAGGCTCCTCCATCCATGGGATTTTCTAGGCAAGAGTACTGGAGTGGCTTGCCATTGCCTTCTCCGTTATTGAGTGTTACGAAGTGCCAAACATTATCTTAAGCCCTTAATGCATGTTAGCTCTTTATTCCTCTGAACAATCTTATGTGATTGTTACACAGGGAGGCTCTGTGATTTGCTTGAGATTGTATGACTAGTAAGTGAAGGAATTGATAGCTCGAGCTGTTAACATCTAAACTAACCCTCTCCTGGAAGTCACAGACTGACTTTGTTTCTGCCCATAAGTCTATGGCCTTCTGGGTTCCATCTGCTGTCAGAACCACACCTGAAGTACTTCCCTATCTTATCCTCCATCCAGTCCAACCCCAGTCCTCAGTTCATGATGCTCAGTGACTCCATGGGAATTTGGAGGTGTCAGGGCTCACACTGTGTGCCTTGCTGCCTGCTCTCTGTCCCTCAGCAAAGCTGAACTTCACCCTATTCTTGGGATTATCTCTTGAGGAGAAACAGGCTGCCTTCCCCAGAATTCCAGTGAAGATAATATCTTCACCTTTGTTCCATTACTGTGTCTTCCTGTTCTCTCCTCTGCACTTGTCAAGCACTGTGTATTTTAAGTAGGGTTAGGAAGGACTGATGCTAAAGCTGAAACTCCAATACTTTGGCCACCTCATGCGACGAGTTGACTCACTGGAAAAGACTCTGATGCTGGGAGGGATTGAGGGCGGGAAGAAACGGGGATGACAGAGAATGAGATGGCTGGATGGCATCACCGATTCGATGGAAATGAGTTTGAGTGAACTCCGGGAGTTGGTGATGGACAGGGAGGCCTGGCGTGCTGTGATTCATGGGGTCGCAAAGAGTCGGACACAACTGAGTGACTGAACTGAACTGAACTGAAGTCCTTAAGACCGACTGTGAAATAGTTAATATTTGCCCCTTTAAACCACCCATTCTTTAGTCCTTATGTCACAATTGCACATCTCAGTGAGCCAGTTGAACTAGAAGCTTTCAGCTTCTGAGGAAATGAGAAATTAGTGGGGGAATGAGAAAGGTCATTTAGACCTGTGCTTCTCAAACTTTATTGTGCATATGATCACCTAGTGCTCCACTGTGTCCTCAGTCACTCAGCTGTGTCCGACTTTTGGCAACTCCCTGGACTGTAGCCCGCCAGGCTCCTCTGTCCATGGGATTCTTCAGGCAAGAATACTGAAGTGGGTTGCCATTGCCTTCTCCAGGGGATCTTCCTGATCCAGGGGTTGAACCCACATCTCTTGCATCTCCTGTATTGGCAGGTGGATTCTTTACTATTGTGCACTTTGTTAAAATGCCAATTCAGATCCATTGAGGTGGGGCCTGGGATTCTGCATTTCTGACATGCTTCTGCTGATGCCAGTGCTGCTGCTGTTTTCTAGACCACACTCTTGAGTAGCCAGCATCTAAAGACTAGGGTACCACCTTGAGATGTCAGGAATATTTAATCCAAAGAAATGAGTCTCTTGGTGAAATTTAGTTAATGTGACTTGCTGGTAGAAGAAAATTCTCAATTTGAGACCCTGCGCTGGACTACCTACCAGTAAAGCCATTCCTGGTTGGAGAAAAGAATATTATAAAGTTGTCAATTTTTGATATAAACAGTATGAAAGACGGCATCTTTCTCTGTTAATTTAGTAACTCTCAGAGGATTTGTATTCATTTTGCTTAATTTTGAGAAAATCATCATTTTGCTGCTACTCAGTATTGAGTGAGCTTTCCAGGTGGCACTGGAGGTAAAGAACCTGCCTCTCAATGCAAGAAGCATAAGAGACATGGGTTCAATCCCTGGGTCTGGAAGATCCCTTGGAGGAGGGCATGGCAACCCACACCAGTGTTCTTGCCTGGAGAATCCCATGGACAGAGGAGCCTGGCAAGCTACAAGTCCATAAGGTTGCAAAGAGTCAGACACGATTGAAGTGACTTAACACGCATACATGCAAGGTTGAGTTCCTCAGGGGAACTCAATAGGGAAATAGCTCACTGAAGTTTTCCTGGTGCTGGGGGTCATATATGCATTTCAATATATGTTTCTTTGTTCCATCTATCATCACCTACATAAAAGGAAATTTAAGTCAACTTTTATTTCCTTATCTTTTGATTTGGAGTCAGCTCACTGGGAGTGCTTATGAATAATTCTGTTAGAAATGGTTTGATAATACTAATCTGGATAATGAAACTTTGTACAGAGCTTTGCACATGAAGGTGCAGTGTGGGCAGAAGACCGTGAAATGACGTAGCTGACTCTCTTTGTGAGGGCAAAGGCTTATATTCTCTATTTCTGCTTTCAGGGAGGAGAACACTGTTACTACCAAGGCCACATCCGAGGAAATCCTGCCTCATTTGTGGCATTGTCGACATGCCATGGACTTCAGTAAGTGTCCCCAAAGTTTTGTATCATCCATTTCATTCCAATGATTTATTTTATTTTTAATGCACTGTGGTTGAAATCTCTATTTTATGTCAAGAACTATTAGTAGTTTCAAAACAGTGATGGATCAGGACTTTTTTTCCTCTGTGGTTTGTAAACCAAGCAGATTGTTAAATTAGAGTTGCAGAAGCCAGAGGTGCTAATGATTATAATATGCTTCCTTAGTGATGTTTGAAACATCTTTCTAGTTTCATCCAGATGGAGACAGGAGTGGTTTGCGTAAGTTTGGTTTCTGTTTCTGTGGGCGTTTAGCCCCTTGGTACCAATTCTGTCCTTCCTCTTCCTTGATGTTCATTTTTATGTATGTATGGAATAATAGAAATTTCAAGACAGGGAACTCCTGACTCCTTGCACAAAAACAAAGGGTGAGCACAGGAGCTCATGTATTTTAGCCCTTTATTCAGCCAGGATCCCACCTAACCTACAGCAAACTCATGGGAGGGTCCATTTGTTCTCAGAAGTTTCTGTGGAGTGGACTTCATCCTTCCTCAGGGCCTTGCTTCCTTTCTCTTAACCTTCGCTATCAAGGTGTGTCTGCTGGTGTTTAACATGGGAATATATCAGCTTCCTCCATCCTGTACATGATGGTGATACCCAGGTGGCTGTCTATCTCTTTCTTGTCGAGTGACCCCTTATAAAGCTTTGTCAACCCTCAGCATTTTGTTGTTATTCATTCATCAAGTAATGTCTGACTCTTTGTGATCCCATGGACCACATCACACCAGGCTCCTCTGTCTTCCATTATCTCCTGAGTTGGCTCCAATCCACATCCACTGAGTCAGTAATGATATCTAACCATCTCATCTTCAGCCTCTCCCTACTCCTTTTGCTTTCAGTCTTTCCTGGCATCATGGTCTTCTCCAGTGAGTCCACTTTTTGCATTTTGCAGCTAAAGTATTGGAGCTTCAGCATCAGTCCTTGCAATGAGTATTCAGGGTAGATTTCCTTTAGGATTGACTGGTTTGATCTCCTTGCTGTCCAAGGGACTCTGAAGAGTCTTCTCCGGCAACACAATTTGAAAGCATCAATTCTTCAGTGCTCGGCCTTCTTCATGATCCAAATCTCATATCCATACATCCTGCTGGAAAAACCATAGCTTTGATTATACAGACTTTTGTTGGCAAAGTGAAGACTCGGCTTTTTAATCCTCTGTCTAGGTTTGCTATAGCTTTCCTTCTAAGAGGCAAGCGCAGTGACTGTCCATAGTGATTTTGGAGCCCAAGAAAATAAAATCTATCAGTGCTTATACTTTTTACTCATCATTTGCCATGAAGTGATGGGACCAGATGCCATGATCTTTGTTTTTTGAATATTGAGTTTTAAGCCAGCTTTTTCTCTCTCATTTTTACTCTCATCAAGAGGCTCTTTAGGTCCCCTTCACTTTCTTAATGATAACATTAGAGTGGTGTCACCTGCATATCTGAAGTTGTTGATATTTCTCCTGGAAATCTTGATTCCAGCTTATGATTCATCCGGCCTGGCATTTCACATGATGTACTCTGCATGTACTTCTGCTTTATTGACTACTACACCAAAGCCTTTGACTGTATAGATCACAACAAACTGTGGGGAATTCTCCCAGGTGGTCTGGGAATACCAGACCACCTTACCTGCATCCTGAGAAATCTGTTTGCAGGTCAAGAAGCAGCAGTTAGAACTGGACATGGAACAACAGACTGGTTCCAAATTGGGAAAGGAGTACATCAAGGCTGTATATTGTCACCCTGCTTATTTAACTTATATGCAGAGTACATCATGCAAAATGCTGGGCTGGATGAAGCACAAGCTGGGATCAAGCTGGGAGAAATATCAATAACCTCAGATATGCAGATGACACCACCCTTATGGCAGAAAGTGAAGAAGAACTAAAGAGCCTCTTGATGAGAGTGAAAGAGGAGGGTGAAAAAGCTGGCTTAAAGCTCAACATTCAGAAAACGAAGATCATGGCATCTGGTCCCATCACTTCATGGGAAATAGATGGGGAAACAATGGAAACAGTGACAGACTTTATTTTTTTGAGCTCCAAAATCACTGCAGATGCTGAGTGCAGCCATGAAATTAAAAGACCCTTGCTCCTTGGGAAAAAAGCCATGACAAACCTAGACAGCATATTAAAAAGCAGAGATATTAGTTTGCTGACAAAGGTTCATCTAGTCAAATCTATGGTTTTGTATGGTAGTTCATCTAGTCAAAGCTATGGTAGACATGTATGGATGTGAGAGTTGGACTGTGAAGAAAGCTGAGCACCAAAGAATTGATGCTTTTGAACTGTGGTGTTGGAGAAGACTCTTGAGAGTCCCTTGGACTACAAGGAGATCCAATCAATCCATCCTAAAGGAAACCAGTCCCGAATATTCATTGAAAGGACTGATGTTGAAGCTGAAACTCCAATACTTTGGATACCTGGTGGGAAGAACTGAATCACTGGAAAAGACCCTAATGCTGGGAAAGATTGAAGGCAGGCGGAGAAGGGGATGGCAGAGAATGAGATGACTGGATGGCATTACCGACTCAATGGACATGAGTTTGAGCAAGTTCCGGGTGTTGGTGATGGACAGGGAGGCCTGGTCGCTGCAGTCCGTGAGGTCACAGAAAGTTGGACGTGACTGAGTGACTGAGCTGTACTGAACTCTGCATATAAATTAAATAAGCAGAATGGCAATATATAGCCTTGACGTGTGTGCCTGCATGTATGCGTGTTCCATTTCTTTACTAGTGTCTTGCTCTTTGCTTCCCTATGGACTGTAGCCCACCAAGCTTCTCTCTCCATAGGATTCTCCAGGCAAGAATACTGGAGTGGATTGGCACACCCTCCTCCAGGGGATCTCCCTGACCCAGGAATGAACTCGTGTCTGCCTCCATCTCCTGCATTGCAGGTGGATTCTTTACCCACTGGGTCAGTTGGGAAGCTCACAGCCTTGACATTCTTCTTTCCCAGTTTTGAACCAGTTTGTTGTTCCATGTCAGGTTCTAACTGCTGCTTCTTGACTCACATACAGATTTCTTAGGAGACAGGCAAGGTGGTCTGGTACTCTCATCTCTTTAAAAAAATTTCCACAGATTGTTGTGGTCCACATAGTCAAAGGCTTTAGTGTAGTCAACGAAGCAGAAGTAGATGTTTTTCTGGAATTCTCTTGCTTTTTCTGTGATCCAGCCAGTGTTGAAAATTGGATCTCTGATTCCTCTGCTTCTTCGAAACCCATTTTGTACATCTAGTAAGTCTTGATTCATGCACTGCTGAAGCCTAGCTTGAAGGATTTTGGGCATAACCTTGCCAGCATGTGAAATGAGCATGATTGTATGGTAGTTTGAGCATTGCTTGGCATTGTCCTTCTTGGGGATTGAAATGAAAACTGACCTTTTCCAGTCCTACGGTCAGTGCAGATTTTCCCAAATTTGCTGACATATTGAGTGTAGCACTTTAACAGCATCATCTTCTAGGATTTGAAAGAGCTCAGCTGGAATTCTGTCCCTACTCACTTTGTTCGTAGTAATGCTTCCTAAAGCCCACTTGACTTCACACTCCAGGATGTCTGGCTATAAGTAAGTGATCACACTATTATGGTTATCCAGGTCACTGAGACCAGTTTTGTACAGTTCTGTGTATTCTTGCCACCTCTTCTTAATATCTTCTACTTCTGTTAAGCCTTTACTGTTTCTGCCTTTTATCATGCCCATCCTTGCATGAAATATTCCCTTCATATCTCCAATTTTCTTGAAGATACCTCTAGTCTTTTCCATTGTATTATTTTCCTCTATTTCTTTGTACTGTTTATTTAAGAAGGCCTTCCTATCTCTGCTTGCTATTCTCTGAAACTCTGCACTCAGATGGGTATATCTTTCCCTTTCTACCTTGTCTTTCACTTCTTTTCACAGCGATTTCTAAAGTCTTCTTAGGCAACCACGTTGCCTTCTTTCATTCCTTTTTCTTTGAAATGGTTTTGGTTTCTGCCTCCTGTATAATGTTTCAAACTTTCGTCCATAGTTCTTCAGGGACTCTGTCACCCAGATATAACCCCTTGATCTCTTTGTCACTTCTGTTGTATAATCATAAAGGATTTGATTTAGGTCATACCTAACTTGCCTAGTGATTTCTCCTACTTCCTCCATTGTAAGCCTGAATTTTGCAATAAGGAGCTCATGATCTAAGTTCAGCATTCTAGTTAGTCTAAATCATCTCAGCTCTTTTCTGCTACTTTTTGGGGGCAGGAACCAATCACACTCCAGTTTTGTGAAATTCTTGTTTGAAATCTTTAAAAGACTTCCTGTCTGTTACCAAGTTAGAAACATGGGTATTTTCATCTAACAGTTATGGAGCATCTGCTGTGTGCCAGCTGCTTGGAATATTAAGGAGATTAGAACGTAAGTCCTGTCCCCAAGAGCTCCCAGTCTAATGGGGAAGCTAAACCTAGCCCGGCTTTGTGCTATGGAATGTGGTAGGTATATTTGTTTTCAATGAGAGAAAAAAAAAGAAAAAAACTGAGAAAAATGCAAGCTGAGAGTGGTCACTGAAAAGTGAGGTCGTCTTTAAGGGTTCCAGAGAGTCATTAACTGAAGAAGACGAATGGGCCCTGCACAGGCTTTCAAGGGATCTTCTAGGAGAGGTGTTCAACTGCCATGTCTTCCAAGAAACTGAGAAAAGAGACCTAATGGGAAAAGCTGGGAAATCTGGCCAGTCTGCCTAAGTTGTGCTTCTGGTTAGGCTCTGGCACTAGGTACTTGAGAGTCAGGCAGAACATAACACAGGGATCAGACAAATAACCAGAGAAAGGAGGTCACATGCCTGAGAGCAAGACAGTACGTTTGCTTACTATTTGTTCTAATTTTAAATAAATCCTTTGAATAAGGAGACATTTTTACAAACATGGAACCCGTACCTAATATGTGAGAGCATTGGCTTTCTTAATCTGGAAGCAAACATTGATGTATCCTCCAGCAATAATATTGTTATCTCTGATCTCAAGGCAAGCACAGCTGTCAGCCAGGAATAGTACACTGTGTCTGCCGACTCTTGTGACAGCAAGTGTCTATTGTAGGCTTTTCCCTTCCTCTCTCATTCCTCTTAACATCTCAGTTCAAAGTCACAGTTTAAGCATCTTGCCTAGTACACGTTCCAGTACCACTCCCCCGCCACCATTTTCCAAGTGGATATAACATCATAAGAGCAGAGAAAAGGTATTACTGTCTTCTAGAAACCCTAATAGATCTGAGACCCTCAGACCAACAGCTACTAATCCTATGCAGTCCTTTGAAAGAGGATGGAAAGGGAACTTGAAGGACATTTTAATGACTAACTGAGGAGTTTTAACTAAGTAAAATTTACTTCTCCCTTTAGAAAATTTTTCACTTAAGACTAAACAAAAACAAACAGAAAGCCCATAGTGTGCAGGAACATTGTCAGGTTTGTGTATAAGTGTGTTTTGGTGAATTTTATAAGACTGAATTTTTAGACTTTTATAAGCATGTTAAATAAATTCACTGTTTGTTCCTTTATTACCTCTCATCTTGATTTTACCTTATGAACAAACATTGCTGACAAATATTTAGGGGAGCTATTTCTAAATAGTAAATAATTTATGTTGTCTTATTTATAGTGATTCATATGAGATATATTATTTCATCCATGACTCATCTTCTATAAATTGCCAAATGCATGTTGCAAGTTTTCATTTTCTGGATTTACAGAATTCCATTAAAGAACATAATGGGTAAAATAATCAGACTCATATCTTCCATAAAGAACCTGCAGGAACATATTATTTTCAGATTTGAAGACCTAATAGTGAGTATTTTGGTCCTGCTATGTTTGATGTTTTGACAAAATCCTGTAACGGTGGGAACATTAAGGAATGGAATCAACTGTAAATTTATTGCCCACTTGTGGCAGTTTGTAAGAATGACTATTTCCTTTCAAAATTTTGCTTTGATGGCAACTTTTTAAAATTTTACCTCTCTTGACTGGCCAGTAATGACTTGGTCCTAGCTATAGATTTTTACAAGTTATAAACTGTGTGATGGACTCAGTATACTTCCTCTACTTTATAAAAAATCTACCAGAAAGGTTTCAATCCTCAAACAAAGCAAATGAAACATACCTGCTTTTTAATTGTTAAAGATTTGGACATGTTTTTAATTAAATGTGGCATATTTTCATTTATGGAACCAGAATCTTCTATATATGTATGGTGTTAAAATATGCTTTGTTTATACTGTGTATCAAGATGTTTGAGTTCAGTAAAAAGTGACTGATTTTTGCGTTGGATACTGACCTAATTCAAGAGGAAATAGCCCCGATACTGTTTAAACAAAGCCATCCGCTTGCTACTTAATCAGTGTAGTTGTGTGAACTTTGGCAAAGGGTGATCATTTTGTACAGTTTTCTGGATAGATCTGACCAGTTATCAGCAGAATGTTCACTGCCATATTTTTCTACTGTTTTGTAAAATTTTCCTCCACTGATTCCTTAGGCATATATTGTCAGTAATATCCTACAAACTGCATGTTTATCTTTAAATTCCAAATGCAGTGTCACTCAAATGCACTTTGGGTTGAAAACATTACAGATGTGTAAAGGGCAGTTCTAAGGGTATATGAAAGTTGAGGACATATGGAAGATGTTACTGCAAGAACGAAAGAATTTGGATAGAGACAGAGCTGGAGGCTGTTATAATTATAGCCCAGGAAAACCAGCAGATTTCACTAAGTGATCAATGAAAGACACATACTGTTCTGTGGTTAGCAATTTGGGCTTCATGCACTCATTTCCACCTCACACTGATAAATGACTGCAGAAGATCACAACTTTACTCTTCTCAGATGCCTGAGTGGTAAAGAAAAGTTCCTTCAGTATCAGGAGGAAACTGATATTAATAAAAAGACCATGTTCCTCTAGGAGGGGCTATCAGGATCTCTCTGAGGGGGAGTTGAGACCATATGTAGCTTAGGATACTTAGGGTATCCTAAGAATTTCTCAATTGGTTGATAGTCATCTCTAGCCAAGGAGGTCCAAAACTGAACTCTGGATTTGCGCCCTGCATCCTGCTTCATTGTGCCCATCCTATTTTGTTCTTCCCGCAGCCTTTTCCATCTTTTTAAATGGATCTTATGAAACACCTTTTTTCCAGTTGCTCATGTCAAAACCTTGGAGTCTTCACTGACTCTTCTTTTCCTTGCAGACTCCATTTTAAATCCATTAACTAGTCCTACTGATTCTACTTTGGAAAAATATTCAGAATTTGACTGGTTCTCACCACCTTCGCAATTACCACCCTGTTGTATGATTGAAGGTGTGTGGCTAGTTGCATTGGCTGGGTCAGCTACTTGTCAGCCACTTGTCTCTTGGGCTTCAGTTTCTGTAACTTGTGAAATGTGGGTAGTCATTGTACCTCCAGCAAACATTTGTGGAAAAGATGAAATGAATGTAAAGGATTTAGCTCATGGTGAGTTGTTAAAATATGTCGGTTCTTACTGCTAGAGCATTTTCCAAGTATACAACTTAGGCCAACTGCCTCAGAATCATTGGCGGTTTGTTTAAAATGCAGTTTCCTGGGTTCCAACCTATAAGTCCGAGAGGGTCCTGAGAGTTTTGAATTTTTATTTGCTTTCCAGGTGATATTTTACATATTAGAATTTTAGATTTATATGTTGGAGGAAGGACTAATGGGCCACAGTTAGAGGATGTAATCCTGAGCCTCAGAGTCAGACACGACTGAAGCAACTAAACAGCAGCAGCGGCAGCAGTCCTGAGCCTGGGGAAGAGTCCAGATGCGGGACCCTGCTACTTATGAGAAATCAGGGGCGAGGCCTTTCCTTCTCAGCAGTATATGTGGGTGTGTATGTAATGTATGGCATGTGTATGTGTAAGATATATGGATTGGGATATGTGTGTTGTGTGGCATATGTGAGTGTGGTATGTGGTGTTTATATATGTGGAGATGTAGTGTGTAATGTATGGTATATAGGTGTGTGTGGTGTGTGGTGGTGTGAGTGTATGATGTGGGGGTGAATATGTATGGGTGGATGGTGTGCGTGTCTTGTGTGTGTGTGGTGTGTGGTGGTGTGTGTGCATGATGTGGGGGTGTATATGTGTGGGTGGATGGTGTGTGTCTTGTGTGTGTGTGGTATGTGGTGGTGTGTATGTATGTGTGTGTGGCGTGTGTGTGTGTTATGTGTGGTACATGTGTGTGTGGTATGTGGTGGGCACTCCATATGATAGGTAGGACTGAAAAGCAGGGTTTGAGAAATAAACCAGTCCTCTGTCTGCTGCTGACTTTAAAATGATCTGGTTCTGAGGCAAGAGTCAATTGCCAGGCCTAACTGTCTTCTTGTCCTTGGCAGTGGGATGTTCTATGATGGGAACCACACCTATCTCATTGAGCCGGAAGGAAATGACACCTCCCAAGTAAGTGCTCCTTCTATTTGCCAAGGCAAATGTAAGCAATGCTGGGGGATTTCTTTCCCCCCTTTTGCTTCTCTTTTTTCTCTCTATGTTGCTTTCTTTTCGTATTTCAGGGTCAAGAATATATGTATAAACATAGACATATTATATATATATATATATATAATGCATATATTACGTATACATATATTTTAAGTTAAATAGTGAATAAGGAAAAACCCTAGACTGTGAGAAAATAAATTTATCTTGTTTAAGCCACCCAGACTAAGACCATAACACGTTATGGTAGAGATAGTAATGAAGGCTTCAGAACACCTCGGAAGAAAAGTATTTCCAGCAGAGGGGAAATGTAAGAGGTAGATTTTTTTTTAACAAAGATCATTGTGGTTTTGCCTTGTTGCTGTTTAATTGCTAAGTCGGGTCTGACTCTTTGGGGCCCCTTGAACTGCAGCACACCAGGCTTCCCTGTCCTTCACTATCTCCTGGAGTTTGCTCAAATTATGAATACTGAAGACAGTGAAGGACAAGGAAGCCTGGCATGCTGCAGTCCATGGGGTCGCAAAGAGTTGGACAGCAACAACAAAGCAAAACAACAGTGATTTTTTTTTTTTTATTTACCTTTTACTCTCCCCATCTGCTGGAAATACTTTCCTTCTGAGGTGTTCTGAAGCCTTCATTACTAACTCCACTGTGATGTGCTGTGGTCTGTCAGTCTAGTTGGCTTAAACAACATAAATATATTTTCTCACAGTCTGGGGACTGAAAGTCCAATTTCATGGTGCCAGTGGGGTCAGTGTCCATTGAGGGCTTTCTCCTTGGGGTGCAGATGGTGTCCTGTGAGGTCTGGTGTCTCTTCCTCTTCTCATCAGGGCACCAGCCTTATCAGACTAGGACTTCACTCTTGTGATCTCTGTTAACCTTTATCGCATCCCTCTGACTTTATCTCCAAATACAATCACATTAGGAATTTATGACTTAAACATGAGTTTGGAAGGGACATAGACATTCAGTTCATGATAGATCAAATCCACAGATAATGTGATTTCCCACTCTTTTGCTTTTCTGGATTCCAGATTTTTCTCTATTGCCTATTTTCTTTAAGGCCCCATGCTGATGAAATTTAGAGAAATCTGGGTATTCTCAGTTCTCTTCCTCAGTTTAGTTTAAACATTCACTTTCTCACAAATTAGGAAATGGTTGCTGTTACTGACCTATAGAGAAACGTGATGCATGCCATCCTAGCTCTGTACAGGCAAATATTCTTCCATGTATCATGGAACACCAGTCAAGCACTTAGAGAGGCAAATAACTTCAAAAAACGCTCATTGTTCTGCCACTCATAAACAATCGTGTATGGGAAACTGTATGTTTTGTGTTACTTTCAAAGTACCCACGGAAAGCTGTCCTGTCCCTTTGCTTGACAGTGTGATTTTTAAAAAAGTGATATCATGAAACTTGACTATTTATGACCTTCCTTTTTTAATAATTGAAGGAAGCCAGATGAAATTATTTGAATATTCATTAATTTTTTTTAGATGAAACATGGTTTTTTATCTGTTGGATTTTTACAGATGTTTGTATGACACTTCAGTTTTGAAGCAGGGTCTACTGTGGGCATTCTGATTGTGCCAGTCACCCTGCTTCCCAACAGGAAGACTGTTAGCTCTGCAGTCTGCCTAGCAAAGCTGTCAGGCTCTAACAGGAGGCAGGGCTTCAGGGAAAGGAACCAGTCATAGAAAACATTAAGCCCTTTCCCCAGATGTCTTACTTCTCCTTGGGGAAATAGGTGCATTCATTTCTTTTCCATTACCACAGGCTTTGGCTTCTCCATCCATGAAGGCATTTTACTTCTAATGGGCTATCACTGTGGTGCTGGGATAATATAGGAGTGAGTGGGAGGGATGTGCAAGGGCTCATCGCCTTCCCAAACTTGAGAGAATGTGTAGTCAAGCAATGATTCTTGTAAGGTTTCACCTCCCCTAACTGTGATCGCCTGAGCCTGGAGATTTCTGGTTGTATGTGCCTCATCTCTCGTTTGTGTTATTTCAGGAGGATTTCCATTTTCATTCGGTTTACAAATCCAGACTGTTTGAATTTCCCTTGGATGATCTTCCATCTGGTATGATTTTCATATAGTGATTTTTTTTAAAAAGACAGCTTTAATAATTCATTTTAATATTTTAGAACTAATTGTATGTGGAATATCATCAGCCTACAACTGCTCATAACACTTTTAGAAAGTCAAGTGACATTAAGAGAGAGAAAAAAAATGCAAACTGACCTCATGTTTATAGTGGGTGAGTTTGGAAAGATATTGCTTGAACTCAACAAAGGAGAGCTTATTAAAGTTACAAGACTCAAAGTATTCCTTTACTTTGTTAAAGCAAAAATTGGTCTGCATAGGTAGACTATATAAAATTCACTCTTAGTAAAGTACTCAGTTTGTACACATAGAGATGAACTTATAAATATTTTCCCATTCATTGTTTCCTCATTTCTTTTTGCCCCAGCATTTTAATAAAGAGCTATTGTAGATTAATATTTATTATTATGATGATGTGCTATTTGTGAAATTGATCTTTCCTTCCAATGTGTGTTTATGGGTCCATCTATTTATAGGTTTGATTTGAGAGTTGCATCCATGTCTTTTGGTGAGAAGGGCAGGGTATTCATGCTTTGGCCTTGTTAGAGGAGCAATGATTATGCAGAGTGCATATGTCTCTGTCCACATTGGACTCATTTTCGTGTTCTCCTTCTAAAGATAGGGTATAGCTGACGTGGAGATGCTTCCTCCCCTACTTAGCCAGCCCTGATTATGGCCTAGTATAGTCTAATTTTAAAAATTTTTTTAGTCTTTTCAACAAGTCTGTGAGGTCAATATTATTATTCCCATTTTATAGATGAACAACAGAAGCTCAGCTAGTTTGTCTTTTCTAGGGTTCCACAGCTAAGAGGCTGAGTGGGTGTTTGGATTATGGCACTACGAGAATGTGCCTTGGGAGGCAGGCACCAGGGCAAATGGAAAACTTACTAGACTAAAGCAAAGCCTAAACTCCTGCTTAGGAAAATGACTTAAAGGATGCACTGTCTCCTCATTAGAAAATGAAATCAGTGTTTTCAAATGTTCCTTCCTCTGAAATAAATTCGTAGCTCCTTGACCTTCTGCAGTTACCCTAAAGAGAAACAGAACTCACCCCTTCTCTCCTGCTGCCAAAGGGATAGAAGTTCCTAGTTTATAGAATTTGCTATTTGGAAAAATCTGCAAATGAACAATAGATACTTTTACCTCACATAGACACTTTATACTGTTCTTTTGTTATCATATGAAACTTTTCACAATCCCTATTATAGTAAGAAAATAAATCATGATTAGCTGCTTGAGAACAAAATTGCAATCCAATAGGTATTACTGGAAGCAATAAACATTAATTAATATTTAAAGTAATAAATAAAGGTTCCCCACTAAGGACTTTATTATAGGCTTACCATGATGCAGTCTTATAATTTTTTTTTTTTAAAAACTTCATTCAGAATTTCTTTACAACAGAAACTTTGCAGGTAACTCAGTAGTTTTTCTGCTATGAAAAATGAGTTTTGACCATATTCTTTGAAAAACCTCAGTTTGTTCCTGGTTATCTTTTAGTATCACAGGTTGACAGTATCATTTTAATAGTATTATTTGCCTCAAGCTCTTTAGACTTACTATAAAAAATTGGAAGGAAACAAAAAATAGGCAAATGTTAAAGCTGCAATTCTTTGTTATATAAGCTCAAAACTAAGCTTTTATTAAATTTTAGGTTTAATAAAGTGTCACTGGGTTGTGGGTTATGTTATGGCTTTTTTGCTATGCATTATGTATCAGGTATTCCCCAATCTTTTTTGATTATGGGATGTTTTATTTTACATGACACATCTCTCAAGACTAGTTTTCCTAAAAACATATTTTAAGAAAAGCTTTTTTCCTTAAATATCACCACCTAGCACTCACTGTTTGAAAATTACTATGATGAAAAACCAACCAACAAACAAACAAAAACAAACAAAACAGAAATAGACTTATAAATATAGAGAACAAAGGGGTGGTGGCCAGAGCAGATGGGGGCCAGCCAAAAGAGGAAAAGGAGGTTTAGAGATACAAACTTCTAGTTATAAAGTAAAGAAGTCATGGGAATATAATGTAAAGCATAGGGAACATAGTCAATAATATTGTGATAACTTTGTACAGATACAGATGATAACTGGGCTTACAGTGGTAACCATTTTGACATGTATATAAATATCAAATCACTATTTTGTACACCTGAAATTAGTGTGATATTGTATGTCAGTTATACTGCAATAGAAAATTACTATGATGAAATATACCAATTTTGTGTGCTATTTGCCGAGTTCTGACACTCTTGTACTCCCCTGATGAAAATAGACTATTTCCATTACCCCAGTAATTTCCTTTGTGTCCCTTTTCTGTCAGTGTCTCCCACTTCTGCAGTCCTTTTTCTGACTTTTTTCACTTTAGATTAGTTTCACCTGTTCATACAAATGGACTCATTGATCATATTCAGCTTCTTTTCCTTATTAGCACATACCTGGGATCTATGTTGTCAAAGGCAGCAATAGTTCTTTATTTAATTATTGAGTATGTTCTTATATGTGCATATAGTACAATTTTTCATCTCTTCTGTCGATGGACATTTGGATTGCTTCTAGTTTGGGGCTATTATGAATATAACAACTATGAACATTCTTGTAAAAGTCATTTTTGGGGACACACATTTACATTTCTCTATCAAATACCTGGGAGTTTAATAACTGGGTCACAAGGTAGTATATCTTTAACTGTATAATATTGTTCTCAAACTTCAGCATGTACCAGAATCACCTGGAGGACTTGGTAAACACATATTGGTGGCCTCATCTTCAGGCTATTTTTTTCAGCCACTTTATTGAGGTATAATTGAAATACAAAAGGCTGTATATATTTAACGTATAGAATTTGATGAGTTTGGAGGTAAATATACATCCATGAAATCACCCCAACCTATGCCATAAACATATTCATCCATTCCAAAAGTTTCCTCCTACACTGTTTATTTATGGTGATGATGATAAAAGCTATTAACATAAAATCTAATCTCCTAGCAAATTTTTAGGTATAGGATACAGTATCGTTAACTGTAGGCACTAAACTACAGTAGCTAAGACTTATTCATCTTGTATAACTAAATCTTTGTCCACTTTGACTAGTAACTCCTCATATTCCCTTCTCCCAGGCCCTGACAGCCACCATTCTAATCACTGTTTCTCTGCATTTGACTATTTTAGATTCCTCATGTAAATGTTATCATGTAGTATTTGTCCTTCTTTGTCTGGCTTATTTCACTTAACAGAATGTCCTCTAGGTTCACCTGTGTTGTTGCAAATGGCAGGATTTTCTTTTATAAGACTGATTAATATTCCATGGTGTGTATATACCATATATTCTTTATCCATTCATCCACTGATAACATTTAAGTTGCTTCTGTATCTTGGCTGCTGTCAATAATGTTGCAATGAACATGGGAGTGCAGACACTTCTTTGATATCCTGATTTAAATTCCTTAGGCTCTGTACCTAGAAGTAGGATTGTTAAAATCATATGGTATTTCTATTTATATATTTTGAGAAATATTCATAATGCTTTTCATGGTGGCTGCACAAATTTCTAGAGCTTTTGATTAATTACGTCTTAGGTGGGTTATGAGAATTTACTTTTCCAAGTTCTCAGGTAATGCTAATGCCACTAGTCCAAGGAACACAATTTAAGAACTACTGTTGAATGAAAAATCTCTGAACCTTTTCTATACAGTGGTTATACCATTGTATACTCTCAGCATTATATGAGAGTTCTAACTGTTCCACATCTTCACCAACCTTTGGTGTGTCATTCTTTAGTGAAGGTTAGTGGTGGAAGGGAAGGTCAAGTGGCTATTTAGATGATTTACCATTAAAAATATGATGTTATTTATAAGAGAAATATGAGAAAAATTTTGAGATAAATTAGAACTGGAATAATGTTTGAGATTTTTTTGAATTGTATTCCTTTGTGGTATGTTTATTTATATTAATATAAATGCAATTACCTAGATTAATATTCTATATTTTCATTAAGTATGATATTTATATTATAAAATTAATAATAATTATGTATAATTATATAATTTATAGATTATAATTATAATAATCATCATTGATTAAAGTTATATAATTTATACTAATTAGGGCTGGTAGAAGTTTGATTGCCCTTCATGAAAGAAACCTGAAATTTAAGTTAAATTTATTTTTGTTTCCTTTTAGAATTCCAGCAAGTAAATGTTACTCCACCAAAATTTATTTTGAAGCCAAGACCAAAAAGGAGTAAACGGCAGGTATGTATTCACAGGTACATGTCACAATATTTTAAAAACATTTGGCAACTGCCAGTCAATTTAATCTACATTGAGTCTGTAAGAGGTAAGAATTAGTTCAGGCATTTGCCACAGTGTGGTAAACAGCACGGGTGACACATTCATAGGAGCAGTGGAGTTAGGGCCGTATTATTTCATAGACTCAAAAAACACTCAAGATAGTGGCGATAATATGGACATTCATCATACAGCTGGATGATGGGGCCCCTGCTGTGGCATCTCAGGTTGTTTCTACCATAGGCCTCTTTCCTTGCCTGAGTATATACCAACCACATCATGAAGTCTGCTTGGATGGTACAAGTCCTTATGTTTATCCCCTTAAGAATACCCCCTTAAGAATACTCCATCAAGTTTTAAAGCTGCAAAATGCTATTGTCACACTTGAACTACTCTGGAGTCTAGGATATAAAATCAGAATGTCTGCTTTATGAGTGTTCAATGCATATTGAACAGTAATAATAATAATAGCAGTTTATTGTTTACTGTACAATGCTTTGAGCCACATGAAGTGGGTACTATTATTATCCTTTAACAGGAAAAATAATAGATGTCTCTGAAATGTGTGCCTGACTTGCCCAGAATCATAGATCTGGTAAATGGTTTATACAGAATAAAAACTCTGGTCATCAGAATTCAGATATCATCACAGTTGTGGTGGTAGTTGGTGTAGGTATGTGTGTGACATAAAAACAGGATAAGAGAAATAGGTGTCTAGTAAGACAAAGCAGTTGAAGGGACCGGGTATTTTCTTTTTAATATATGTTTAGTAAGTATGAAGTAAAATGTGTTTACAGACAGATTTCTCACATGAATAATAATTGCTAAATATTTTGAGTACACACCATGGGCAATTGTATTAACGTACCTAATCCTCATAACAATTTTTTGAGGAAGGCATTATCATTATCTCTATTTTAAAGACATTGAAACATAAGAGGCTTAAGAAACTAGCCCACAGTTACACTGGGTTACCTAGCAATGGAGCTGGGATTCTGACCTAGAAGTCTTGTCCCTGAGACACACAGTTGAATATTACTTGGCCTTAATAAAGAAGGAAATCTTGCCATTTGCAACAGCGTGGATGGACCTGGAGGGCATTAAGCTGAGTGAAATAAGCCAGGCAGAGATAGACAAATATGGCATGGTATCATTTATATGTGGAATCTAAATACAAAACAAACAAACAAAAACACATAGAAACAGAGTAGAAACGTGGTTGCCAGGGGCTAGGCAGTGGGGGAAAAGGGAGAGATGGTAAAAGGGTACAGACTTTCAGTTCTCAGATGGATCATATCTGAGGACCTAATGTGTAACGTAAGTTTCCCACAGCCATGTTACCAGGGCTTATTTGTGTGCTGTTTCCTGTATTATATTGCAGCTTCGTCGATATCCTCGTAACGTAGAGGAGGAAACCAAATATATTGAACTGATGATTGTGAATGATCATCTCATGGTAGGGTTTGCTGAATTTTGTGTTGTTTGAACTTGCCCATGCCTAGCATAAAACTAATGGGTGCAGAAATATGTTTAGAAGAAAGAAGCCTATAAAGTTGTAACCTGGAGAAGGTATTTGTATAATCAAACATTTCTGTTACCCAGCAACAACCTGTAAACAGGAAAACACTCTTAGGTAAAGCAATTCATAGTATTTTGTGAAGTTCCAAAAATATTTCTGCGATTCTTAATGTTAACTCCTTGGATTTGCTTAGTTAATGTAGGGGCTAATATCTTCTCTTACTAAAATGGCAAGGTTAAAAAAAAACTTCCATTTTATAATTGAAAAAGTGAAGCAGCAGTAATGTGACACTAATTTGCAATGTTTAGCTTTATCCTAATAAAGTAAAAGCGTTTTTTTTTTTCTCTTTTTCTTCTGCTGTGCAGTAAACCATTTGGAAAGGCTTATAGACTTATTTACAAAACAGGAACTGACTTATAGACTTAGAGAAAAAATTCATGGTTACCAGAGTATAAAGATGGAAAGGGATAGATTGGGAGTTTGGGATTGACCTGTGCACACTGCTGTATTTAAAATATATAATCAACAAGGACCTACTGTATAGCACAGGGAACTCAATATTTTATAATAACCTAAATGAGAAAAGAATTTGAAAAATAATAGATACATGTGTATGTATAACTGAATCACTTTGTTGTATACCTGAAACTAATACAACATTGTTAATCAAAATATTCTCCAATATAAAATAAAAAAGAAAAGCTTATATAGCCAAGCTGTGAAGATTTTTAGGATTAAAAACCTCGCCAAAATTTTATTGAGTCAGTTTTTTTTTTAATACCCAGTTTATGGGCATGTTTTGTACTCAATTCATGGGCATATTATAATCAGCCTGGTTACATTCATTCCACATCAGTGAATTATAATTGTTTGATGTAACCAGAGTTTTAAACTAAATATATTCAGTGATGCACTTTGTTGATTTTTACTTAATGTCAGATACATATACATTTTAATTTACTTTGAATTATTTATTTGGGAGAAAATGTGTCATTTATTTAAATATGATTAAGCTAATTGGGATTTTAATTAATTAATTAATAATAATTATTATTGTTATTGAGTGTTTCTTCCTTGTTGATGGTAGGACTGAGTTTTGTATTTCTACAATTTAATATTGTGAATGTTATTTTTCCTGAGATTTTTACAGAATAAGCTGTAAAAACACATATTTTGGACATTTTAGGATATCATAAATTCAAATGTCTGTAAGCATCTGTAGGCAGATAGTTTGAAGTGAGCCAGATATAAAACAATAAGGAAGGGTCAGGTCTGTGGCAAAAGAGAAGTCACATGGTCTGTGTATCTAATAGAAGTGACTGCTTCTCAACCCTTGACAGTTATTACCATGTGTGGATACTGATTTTAAGTGAAGCCAGAAACCAGATTTTGCATGATATATCTTGAGTTTTAAAAGAGCCTTGAGATCAAACCAAAGATATATGTTGTTCACATTAAGCCGTAAGTCACCTCCTTGTGACCATTCGAGTTCTCTTCTCTTTACTGAGTAAACCTTTTGGAACTTTTCATACTTTCAGCGTTATTCACATTCACTTTTTCTGGCTTTCACCCTGCTTTTATTTGTATGTCTTGCAACTCAATGATAAGTTTCATATATGTTCTCATTTTGAATAATAATCTTGTTTCAAAAAAATAAACTTTTGAAATGGATGCAATGGGTATTTTATTTTATCTCAAAGATCTGTGAGGCCTCAAACTTTGGGAGCCTTGCCACAGACTTCGCAGTATCTAAAGAATTAGGTGTCAACTCTTGAAATTTTTTATAGAAAACTTTAAAGGCCTTTTAGTTTCACCATGTTTCCTCTGCTGAGATGAGCGTTTGTTGATGACCTTGAAGTCCTTCACTTGTTTTCTTTTGCTTTCAGTTTAAAAAGCATCGGCTTTCAGTGGTACTTACCAATACGTACGCAAAATCTGTGGTGAACATGGCAGATTTAGTAAGTATGAACCCGATTCAAAATTGCCACAGAGGAATTTTATCTCCTGATTGCTAATAAATTGGATAATATTCTTATATTTTCACTGCCCTAAATTGCACTTTAGCCGAGGTGTCCTGTAAATCCGTGGTAACTTTGTCACGAACTTTATTTAACTTTGATCTCTGACTGGGAAGATGATAAAAGGAAGAGGTCAGAGATACACCTTTATGGCTAAATTTTTTTCCCCCTGCATTTTTCACACTTGAAAAGAAAAGGTTGAGTCCCAGCCCCTAACACAGATATTCACAGCGTATTTCTAGCAATGAAAAAACAACTGTGCATTTTCAAAAGAGTGCCTGGTGCTGTGGAAATGATGCAAATAAGTAGTTCTACTGTACCTACTTTCCAAATTTCCCTGACAAGTCTATGCCAGTACCTTCCCCCATGAGTTTAATTACGGCCAGAGTGTACAGAAATCATATCCTTGAAGAGTGTTCCATTTTCACTAGGGAAACTCAAGAAAGCCTGAATCTTACAGGGTGCCAGAAAATGGACTCTGGGGGGGGACCTTGAGTAAGGGTGCAAATATCTGTCAAAAAGGGGTATTTTATGTCTAATTAGTACTCTTTTCTTTGGGTGTTACTTGGTAAACAGTTGGATTCTTATTACTCAAGGGAAACATGTGTAAGTTAGAAAAACAATTAACTCCCTTAAAAATAGTGGAGTTTCTCACATTTCACTAAAACTACAGGATTTTCCATAAAAGGAGCTTTGTAGGCCTGCTCATAAGTCATTTGATTTTTTTCCCGTGTGTATAGCTGCTGTGTTCATTTTGTTAATACACTAGATATATAAAGACCAACTTAAGACAAGAATAGTATTGGTTGCCATGGAAACCTGGGCGGCTGACAACAAGTTTGCCATATCCGAAAATCCATTGATCACCCTACGTGAGTTTATGAAATACAGGAGAGATTTTATCAAAGAGAAAAGTGATGCAGTTCACCTTTTTTCGTACGTAACTTTTATAATGATTTATTACTTTTCTTCGTTCCATGTTGAATACTCGTATTACTTGTGATGAGATGTACTGTTTGTACTGCATAATGCAATTAGGATTTGATGTAGCAGATATATTTGAAAGAATTTTTTAAAGCACGGATTGTTTGAAATTGTCACGAATATTGAATAGGTTTAATTTTGAGTTATTTTATTATTGCATGTATATTTCATTTTTCAAGAGATCTAATCAGAGCATTTACTGAGTGAAAGTACCATTAATTCTCACAAGGAGTTCTCATATTCTTAACAACAGAATAATTATATTCCTTAAATTGCTGTCTTTTAAATGCTAATTTTCTCTTTGTTTTTGGTCTAACGGAGAGCTTAGTATCTCTAGGGTGTATTTTATATTTTATTTTTTCTTACTCTTATGGTTTGTTCTGGGGGTAACATGTATATTTAATACAAAATCATCTAAAGTCAGAGCTGTTGAAGAAAATTATAAATGGAAGCAAAAGTATAGTTTTGAGGTAGCTTTTTATTTTACACCATTCCAAATTTACAGAAAAGTTGCAAGAATACTGCACTACAAGGAAATTCCACATGCCCTTTACTCAGATTCATCAGTCGTTCATAGTTTATTCCATTTGTAAACTATAATTTTCTTCTTTGTATTCTTCTTTCTTCCTTCCATCTATCCATCTCTCTATCAGTGTGTGTGTTTTTTTCCCCCTGAACCATTTGAGAGTAAGTTGGAGACATTTAGTTATTGGGCCTTTACTACTAAATACTTGTGTATATTCCCTGAGAATAAAGCCATTCTCTTATATAACCACAGTAAACTCTCAAATCCAGAAACTTTAACCTCAGTACAATGTTTTTATCTAACCCACTGTCTGAATTCAAATTTCACCGATTATTTCAGTATTATTTTATAGCTTGCTACTCCTTCCCGTTGTCCAAATTTAAGATCCAATCCAGGATCACACATTACATTTAATCATCATGTCTCTTTGGTTTCCTTCAATCTGTAATATTTCCTCAGCCTTTCTTTGTCTCTTTTGAAGTTAACATTTTTGAGGAGTTTAGACCCGTTATTTTATAGAATGTTCCTCATTGTGAGAATGCCTGATGTTTTCTCATTATGAGATTCAAGTTATATGCATTTCTGACATAAATACCACATACATGTAACTCATGTTAGAGATTCTTTTTCAAGAGGTATAGTTCTATTTAAGATATTTGTTAATCACAATGGGAAACAATCCTCAGAAACTTTTTCTTTTGGTTATGTGTGTGAACAATTTTCATATTCTTCCCTTACCTCCAGAATATATAGTATAGAAATGTATGTGTATTGAGAAAATAAACATGGTAAATTAATAATGAGAGGTGCTATGATATTTGAGCTATGAGCAGTAAGCCTTTTTCATTTCCTTTTCTAAAAGGGGAAGTCAATTTGAGAGTAGCCGGAGCGGGGCAGCTTATATTGGTGGGATTTGCTCGTTGCTGAAAGGAGGAGGCGTGAATGAAGTAGGTGTGAACATCTGTATAATACAAAGTGGTATGATGGCTGACGATGTTTTCCTAATATTTAAGGGACAATTTCTCAGTATTCTATGTACTCCAGATACTGTTATTTTATTAACAGCCAACCTGGTTACTGCAAATGACCCAAGGACAGAATAGGAAAATAATGGAAGATAATATTGGATAATTCTGTCATAGTCTACTTGTAATAATTTCCAAGCTTAGCACTATGCTGATTATATAGAGAAGATCTTTACCTTCTTGAAAATAAGACCCTGTTTATCACTTTGACTGATTTTCCAGAGAATTGAGAAATTCCCTGAAACATTGGATTACTACTTAACAACTCAGTTGAAAATTTTCTTCCTCAATGTTTGGCAAATTTTTCGAGGAAAAAAATAGAAGAGGTTTTCCAAAGGGTTACTTCTACCCCTCGGGCACTAAACCTGATGGAAGTGATCTAAAAGAAAAATACCTGAATCTTTGAGAGGCTACATATCGAAAAGAAATATGCCTAGATGTTTTCAAGTTTATTTTGACCGAACATCATCACCACCACCTCTAATTCATATTGTTTGTTTTCTGAAGCCAAGTTCTATTTAATTTGGGGAATTTAGAAGCACTAGTGGACAAACAAAGATGAGCAAGTTCAAGATAAATTATTTTTACTTTCTATTAACTGGATGACTGGCTTAATTGTATACAAGTATAAAGCTTTTCAGAAATGTCACTGGTGAAATTTGGACTCAAAAATTAGATTTAAGTTTTGAAATCTGGAAGTTGATGATTCTATGGTTTCTTCTCTATAAGACTTAGTCAAACATGGAATTATTTCTTACTGCTACTGCTAAGTCACTTCAGTCGTGTCCGACTCTGTGCGACCCCATAGACGGTAGCCCACCAGGCTCCCCCGTCCCTGGGATTCTCCAGGCAAGAACACTGGAGTGGGTTGCCATTTCTTTCTCCACTACCTCTTCCTTAATGCTCCATAGTTCAGCACTAGCTATTATGTATTAACCTCTGCTAAATAAAATGTTTAGAAGTTTTTTTCAGTTATATCGTGACATGTTCCCTGGTTCATCTTAAATAAAATATAATTTGCACTTATTAGTATTTTATTTTTGTTTTTCAGTTTGGGAAAACGGACTTAATGGCAGTTACACTTGCCCAGTCATTAGCCCATAATATTGGTATTATCTCAGACAAAAGAAAGTTAGCAAGTGGTAAGTTTAAGTACATATTTAAAAGAGACTATCTGTAAAATATTTTTCAGAATGAAATTCTTTAACTCAGTTGTTTAACCAAAAGATTTTAAGTGATAGTATAAAGATAGCCTGGGCACAAAATGTTTTTTTCCAAAATAATACAAATGTTAATATTTGCATCACACATGAAATTTCCTCCATGTATAATAAACATTAAAGCTAGGTGTTGTTAAACTATGAATTTAAAGGACATAAGTTCAGTTTGGTAATTTTAAATGATGTCAGCATAGAGGTTTAAGGTGTATGTTTTATTATCATTTATTTAAAACATCTCTTAGTATTGCTACAGAGGTAGAATTTGCCTGCAGAATCAGATCTGATAAAGGGCTCAGTAAAATATGGACCTAGTAAAATATGCTAGGTTTAGCATCTATGATGAATATATATTCCCAGTAAGTAAAGTTACTTTACCAGGAATGATTGAGCACTATATATTTGGAGTAAGTTGACTATAATCGTATTTATTATTTTAGCAACAAATGCCATAAATATGATTGTTTATATTAATTACAACTATTACCATTTATGGGCTTCCCTTGTGACTCAGTGCTAAAAAATCTGCCTGCCAATACAGGAGACATGGATTTGATCCCTGGGTCTGGAAGATCCCCTGGAGAAGGAAATGGCAACCCACTCCAGTATTCTTGCCTGGGAAATTCCATGGACAGAGGTGCCTGGTGGGCTACAGTACATGAGGTCACAAAAGAGTCAGACACAACTTGCAACTAAAAAACAACATCAAAAATTACCATTTATGAAGTACCTGCTCCATAAAAGATAGTTGAATGCCAGAATTATCTACATCTAGATGCTCATTTAATCCTCAGGATGATCCTGCAAGGTATTCATTATCAGCTGATGAAGATCCATAAAGTGTCTGGATCTTAAAAGTGTAATGTCTCCAAGATTACACACATATTAAGTGGTATACCCAGATTTTGAACCTAGGTGTATCTGATTCTGAGACTCTTCTGCTTAACCAATATACTGTACTGCCTCCTACCAGCAACCTTGAGTGCAGAGGTTTTAAAAAATGGATGAGAAATTACAGGAATTTCCATAAAAACCTATGAAACCAGAATCCTGTGGTCATGCATCACTATTTGATTGTTAAGCCGTTTTAACTGAGCGCTTTAAAAATACGGCTACTTGTTAACATTTTTCAAAAGACTTTTAGTAGAAATTATATAATCTCAATAGAGTCAAAGTAGATTTTTGTTGTTATGCATTGCATAAAACATTTCAAATGTGAGGAAAATTAGAGGGCTGATCCTTTACTGATTTGTAAATGTCCATAAGGAGTAAAGTGAACATATACTTTTTAAAATAGTGACTACTCTAATGCACGTGTTTTCACTTTGTAACCAGGTGTATGTACTCATTTTCTCTTAGGTGAGTGTAAATGTGAGGACACGTGGTCTGGATGCATAATGGGAGACACTGGGTGAGTCACTTCTATTTAAAAATAACTCACTGTTCCTTTCTCTACCGAGCTATTGTCTTCTTAGGAGGATAGCAGTCAATAAGTTACTGCCTGGAACCCTACCCATTGGGACTTAAGACAAAATTGGCAGTTGATTTCCTCAGTGGCTCTGTAGGAAACATATTTTCACAAAATAGTCTTTTGTTTATGAAAACAATTGCTGTCTATTAAGGTAGTAAGTCAAAGATTTTTTTTTTTTGTGGGGAGGATAGGACTTTGAAATGTGGTGAATCAGGGCCATGCAGGATAAATGATTCCATCAACTTCAGGTAAATATAATAATTCGTTTTTTAAAGAATTGCTTTCTTTTTAAAAGATTATTGAAGTATAGTTGTTTTACAATATTGCATTAATTTCTGCAGTGCAGCAAAGTGATTCAGTTATACATATATGTACATTATTTTTCATATTCTTTTCTGTTATGGTTTATCATAGGATATTGAATATAGTTCGCTGTGTTATACAGTAGGACCTTCCTGTTTATTCACTCCTTATATAATAGTTTTCATCTGCTAATCCCAGGGCTTCCCAGGCGGTGCTAGTGGTAAAGAACCTGCCTGCCAATGCAGGAGACATAAGAGATACGAGTTCAATTCCTGGGTCAAAAAGATCTCCTGGAGTAAGGCATGGAAACCCACTTCAGAATTCTTATCTAGAGAATTACCTAGAGAATAGGGTCGCAAAGTATTGGATACAGCTGAAGTGAATTAGCATGCACACATGCACATCTGCTAATCCCAAACTCCCAATCCATCCCCTCTCCATTCCCTCTCCCCTCTGGTGACCTCTGTGTCTGTTGGCCTGTTTCTATTTTGTACACAAGTTCATTTGTGTCATATTTTAGATTCCACATATAAGCCATAATATATGGTATTTGTCTTGTTCTGATTTACTTCACTTGCTATGATAATCTCTAGTTCCACCCATGTTGCTGCAAATGGCAGTATTTCAGAATAATTCAGTAAATAATTATAAATTCCATTAGTTAACTCACTTAAACATTAACCATTATGCTAAGAAGTGGGAATATAAGTGCACAGGCCAGGGGCAGAGATTTTTATAAAAACCTATTCATTCTTATCTTAATTGTGTTTTCACTTTTATAAAAAGCTCAATGTAAAACAACTTTTGAAAAATACAGAAACTAAAATTTGTACCACCTCCTTTCTTGCCATCGGGTGATAACTATGGTTAACGTTAAAATGTGCTGTGCTGTGCTTAGTCGCTCAGTCCTGTCCTACACTTTGCGACCCCATGGACTGTAGCCCACCAGGCTCCTCTGTCTGTGGAATTCTCCAGGCAAGAATACTGGAGTGGGTAGCCTATCCCTTCTCCAGGGGATCTTCCCAACCCAGGAATTGAACTGGGTTTTCCTGCATTGCGGGTGGATTCTTTACAAGCTGTGCTACCAAGGAAGCCCATGTTAACAGAACGTTAAAACAGTTTTGTTTAAACTGGAGCCTATTATACAGAGTGAAGTAAGCCAGAAAGAAAAACACCAATACAGTATACTAATGCATATATATGGAATTTAGAAAGATGGTAACAATAACCCTGTATACGAGACAGCAAAATAGACACAGGAGTATAGAACAGTCTTTGGGACTCTGTGGGAGAGGGTGAGGGTGGGATGGTTTGGAAGAATGGCATTGAAACATGTATATTATCATATGTGAAATGAATCACCAGTCCAGGTTCGATGCATGATACAGGATGCTGGGGCTGGTGCTCGGGGATGACCCTGAGGGAGGATAAGGGGAGGAGGGAGGTGGGAGGGAGTTCAAGAAGGGGAACACATGTACACCCGGGGCAGATTCATGTCAATGTATGGCAAAATCAACCAATATAATATTGTAATTAGCCTCCAATAAAAAATAAAATAAAAAAAATAATAAACCTAGTAGTTTTGGGAATTCCCTGGCCATCCATGCTTCCACTGCCAGAAGGCAAAGATTCGATCCCTGATTGGGAAATAAGATCCTGCATGCCATGAGGTGCAGCCAAAAAAATAAAATAAATCCAGTAGTTTTGTATTTTTTATCTTTCCATTTTTATTGTTTATAAAATTTGGATGATATTGGTTATAGCTGTTTATTCATTTTTTACTTAACATTATATAGTCAGCATTTTTCTAGGTCTTTAACACTATGATTATTAGTAACTACATGGTATTTTAGTTTTACTAATATATCACGGTTTAGTTAACAGTTTTCCATTTAACATTTAGATTATTTTCATATTATTTGCTGCTATAAATTGTGCCACCATAAATATCTTTATTCAGACATCTCTGCACACATAGCAAATTAATTCCTCAAGAAAAATTACTAAAAGTAAAATTACTAGATTTAAGGCTATTTCACATTCTGAAAATTCTTAATGCATAGTACCAACTTGCTCTATTGCCAGGTTTCTTTTTCTATTGACCCTTGATTATTTTGGGGTGTGTGTATATATATTTTATAAATATATATAATAAAAATATATATTATTTTGGGGTATATATATATATATAGTATTTTGAAGCAATCTGAGACTTGAAGAATTGGAAGAATTGTTACAAAGAACCTTTTGTTTCTGAATCATAAGTTCTACCATGGTGCCTATCACTTCAAAATGCTAAACTTAATGTACATTTCTGTGGACATAAACTTGGGCAAACTCAGGGAGATGGTGAGGGACAGAGGCCTGGTGTGCTGCAGTCCTTGGGATCGTGAAGAGTTGGATACTGGACACAACTTGGTGACTAAACAACAACAACAACAACAAAATGTGCATTTCTATAAACAAAGGCATCTTCCTATAGGACCACAATTCAACCAAGAAAATCATCTAATTCTTAGCCCTCATTCAGGATTGGCCCTTTGTTTCTACAATGGCATTTTAGCAAAAACTTCAGAATCAGGATTTTTTTTATCACAGTCAGGTTTTGGTCTCTTCAGTCTGGGATAATTCCTGTCTATTTTTGATTGTCACAGCTTTGACACATTTGTAGATTACAAATCAGTTATTTTGCAGAATGCTCTGCAGTTTGGGTTACAGCCCAGATTTAATATTTAGAAAAGACTTATTGTGAGATAAATTATTTCTGACTCTCTTTGGTGGAAATTACATGTATGTAGTTATGTGTTTCCTTTGAATGGGTATGCAGATCATGCAGAGCAAATCATAGTTACCCGTGGACTTCCCAGATGGCACTGCTGCTGCTAAGTCGCTTCAGTCGTGTCCGACTCTATGCGACCCCATAGAGGGCAGCCCACCAGGCTTTGCCGTCCCTGGGATTCTCCAGGCAAGAACACTGGAGTGGGTTGCCATTTCCTTCTCCACCCAGATGGCACAGTTGTAAAGAATCTGCCTGCCAGTGTAGAAGATACAAGAGATATGGATTTGATCCTTGGGTTGGGAAGATCCCCTGGAGGAGGAAATGGCAACCCACTCCAGTATTCTTACCTTGAAAATCCCATGGACGGAGGAGCCTGGTGGCTACAGTCCATGGGGTCACTAACAGTCGGATTTGACTGAGCACATAGTTATCATTAATCACCAATGAAGAATGTGTTGTTGTTGTTTAGTCACTAAGTTGTGTCCGACTCTTTTGTGACCACATGGACTGTAGCCCACCAGTCTCCTCTGTCCATGGGATTTCCCAGGCAAGAATACTGGAGTGGGTTGCCATTCCCTTCTCAATGCAGATATTATGCATAAGTGGAATTTATTATTTATGTATTTAATTTTTAGGAATAATGTACAGTGTTAACAGTGTTAAATTTTAAAACTAGTCTCCAAACAAGGGAGACAGAAATTATACCTAGCTATTGCCTTTCTTCTCTCTTATAGATATTATCTTCCTAAAAAGTTTACCCAGTGTAATATTGAAGAGTATCATGACTTCCTAAATAGTGGAGGTGGTGCTTGCCTTTTCAACAAACCTTCTAAGGTAATAAATGTGATCAGAGTTGTTATTAATCTTTCTCAAATATTATAAACACAAATTTTCATTCATTGTGTCTTATGGAACAAAACTTTTCAACTTGGCTCATATGTACGTATTCTTGATATGCTGATTGTATGCATTTCTGAATTAAATTAATCATGGGCTATTCTAATGGGAATAAAAAACAGCTATAAATTAGAGTTTTGCTTTCTGAAAAACGTTCATATTCTTTTCATAAAGCCAAATGAGTATTCAGGGTTTGCTTACAAAAATGGTTTTACTTTGCATTTCTTTTTCATTTTCTTGATGCATTTTTTCCCCCCTTTGGATACTGAATCATAATTCATACTGATGGAAAAGGAGGTCTTTCTCCTCTCATTAATCCCCGTCTCTGGGGCAAATTATTACTGCTGTTCTCTGCAGAGCTATGTTAATAGGTAGAGCTGAATTTTATATTAAATAAATCAGTAAATGTATTAATTTTTGTGATATTTTCCTCATTGCCCACAAAATAACTTTGTTTCACAAGTTAATACAGTTGATAAAGAGCTTTTCACAGGTAATTGTATTTGATCCTCAGAACAGTTCGTTATGTAGATGGAAGCTAATATTATTGTTATTATTATTTTAAATATTAAAACACTTGGGCTCTGAGATGGCAAGCCATTTGCCCAAGATACGTGGCTAAGCCAAGATTTGAATACAGACATTCTGACTCCAAATCCCTTGCTTCTGTTTGAAATGAAATTTTAGGAGTCCATCTGGCTTTGTTTTAGCCAATGCCTAGATCATCTTTTGCTTTGATGGCACTTATCAGACCCTATTTGGTGTGTGTGTTATATATGAAAATATGATTAAGTCTGAAATGGAATCAATACTAGACACTTCTAAAGTTTCCAATTTTAAAATTCTACAGTCATACTTTATAACTTAGGAAAATAAAAATATATTTTGAAATGACTGACAGGCCAGAAGTGTGGGTGTGACACTTGTGATCTCTCATATTATATTTGGTGCTGATTTTTCTACATTTTAGTGCCCTTCCTGTTTTTCATTCCACAGCTTCTTGATCCCCCTGAGTGTGGCAATGGCTTCATTGAAACTGGCGAGGAGTGTGACTGTGGGACCCCGGCAGTAAGTCTTTGTGTTTGGATGATTTCTTTAGGTTATTTGGGGTTATTCTAGATCCACACTGAACCATACAGAGCAAATGTTGTGCCTAGAAATTTCATAAGATTTCTGGAATAAAGATGGTAATTGTGAAGCTGTACATTTATTTTAGAAAATATCCTGATGCTTTCAGGAAAATGACACCACTTTCATTTTTTCCAAATGTTTATATTCCTTAGGAATGTGTCCTTGAAGGAGCAGAGTGTTGTAAGAAATGTACCTTGACTCAAGACTCCCAATGCAGTGATGGTCTTTGTTGTAAAAAGTGCAAGGTAAATAAATATTGACTGATAACCAACTGAAAGAAAAGAGGACATATTTGATAAGTTATTAAGGCAATAACTTAAATAGTTAATATTTAAGGTTCAGTTCAGTTCAGTTCAGTCCCTCAGTTGTGTCCGACTCTCCACGATCCCATGAATCACAGCACGCCAGTCCTCCCTGTCCATCACCAACTCCCAGAGCTCACTCAAACTCAAATATAAGCAAATAACCATAGACAATAGTAACAGCTAATGTATGTTGAGTGACAAGTGCCAGAGGCTTTATAGAAGTCTCATAAGTCTTGTGAGGAGTAGTTACTATTTTTATTCCCATCTAACAGATGACAAAACTGAGGTTTGTAATGATTAAATATACCAAGTAAATAAGGAGCTAGGGCCTGTGTGTTTGTAATCCCCAGAGTTTGTCCTCTTTCTATTGCCTCCCTGAAGAGCATGCATTTTAAATGAAACCATTTAATGTGCTATAATATATATATAAAATAATATTAATAATAATAACATAATGTAATATAATTTAAATGAAACTATTCTTTGAATAATGCATTTCCTATATTATAAAATCAAGTAGATATTCAATTCAATTCAGTCCAGTTCAGTTGCTTAGTCATGTCTGACTTTTTGTGACCCCGTGGACTGCAGCACACCAGGCTTCCCTGTCCATCACCAACTCCTAAAACTTGCTCAAACTCATGTCCATTGAGTCGGTGATGCCATCCAACCACCTCATCCTCTGTCATCCCCTTCTCCTCCTGCCTTCAATCTTTCCCAGCATCAGGGTCTTTTCAAATGAGTCAGTTCTTCACATCAGATGGCCAAAGTATTGGAGTTTCAGCTTCAGCATCTGTCCTTCCAATGAATATTCAGGACTGATTTCTTTAGGATGGACTGGTTGGATCTCCTTACAGCCCAAGGGACTCTAAAGGGTCTTCTCTAACACCACAATTCAAAAGCATTAATTCTTCTGTGCTCAACTTTCCTTATAGTCCAACTCTCGTATCCATACATGACTACTGGAAAAAACATAGCTTTGACTAGATGGACCTTTGTTGGCAAAGTAATGTCTCTGCTTTAATATGCTGTCTAGTTTGGTCAGAGCTTTACTTCCAAGGAGTAAGTGCCTTTTAATTTCATGGCTGCAGTCACCATCTGCAGTGATTTTGAAGCCCCCCAAAATAAAGTCTGCCACTGTTTCCATTGTTTGCCCATCTATTTCCCATGAAGTGATGGGACCAGATGCCATAATCTTAGTTTTCTGAATGCTGAGTTTTAAGCCAACTTTTTCACTCTCCTCTTCACTTCACTTTCATCAAGAGGCTGTTTAGTTCTTCACTTTCTGCCATAAGGGTGGTGTCATCTCCTTCTTTTCATGGTGCTCAACTTGGAATATCTCATGTATTAGCTGTTGAAACAACAAAAGAAATCTTTGTAGACATTAAAACACCTTCCATGAATTGTACATTACTGTTCAATGCATCTTTATACACCTTGTCTATTTTCCTTCTCTCAATAGCATCCTCATGCCTATCTCCAAATATTTAAGCCTTTACATCAAGACTATGGTAATTTGGGGCTTACCTTGCTCAAATAAATCTATTTTTTCTTTTCTCATATAAAATCTGGTATAATTTTATATTATTTCTAAGGTATAATATCTTTCTTTCCCTCCAGTCTGTACATTTTGCAGAGGCAGAGCCAGGCACTTACACTGTAATTGGAATAAGACTTCTATAAATAATTGCTGAATGAATGAATAAATATGCACAGCATTCTCTTACTGATTCTTTGCTGATTGATGGGCTCTAATGAGTTAAGAGAGGGCAAAATATGAACCTATCATATTAAATGCCCTATTGTATGCCAGAAACTGTACTAAGTACCTGCAAAGTATATCATCCTATATCCAGGTTTCTTAACTGTGGCACTGTTGACATTTTTGGCCAGATTGTTCTTTATTGTGAGGGTTATCTTATGTCTTGTAGGCTATTTAGCAGCATCTCTGACTTCTACCTACTAGTTGCTAGCAGCGTCCCTCCAAGTCATGACACCATGATGTCTTCAGTTCAGTTCAGTTCAGTCGCTCAGTCATGTCCGACTCTTTGCGACCCCATGAATCACAGCACACCAGGCCTCCCTGTCCATCACCAACTCCCGAAGTTCACTCAAACTCACCTCCATCGAGTCGGTGATGCCATCCAGCCATCGCATTCTCTGTCGTCCCCGTCTCCTCCCACCCCCAATCCCTCCCAGCATCAGACTCTTTTCCAGTGAGTCAACTCGTCGCATGAGGTGGCCAAAGTATTGGAGTTTCAGCTTTAGCATCAGTCCTTCCAATGAATACCCAGGATTGATCTCCTTTAGAATGGATTGGTTGGACCTCCTTGCAGTCCAAGGGACTGTCAAGAGTCTTCTCCAACACCACAGTTCAAAAGCATCAATTCTTTGGTGATCAGCTTTCTTCACAGTCCAACTCTCACATCCATACATGACCACGGGAAAAACCATGCTTGGTTGGCAAAGTAATGTCTCTGCTTTTTAATATGCTATCTAGGTTGGTCATAACTTTCCTTCCAAGGAGTAAGTGTCTTTTAATTTCCTGGCTGCAATCAGCATCTGCAGTGATTTTGGAGCAGGGAAGTGAAATAACCTGCATAGTCTCACTCAGCTAGCAAAGAATAAATGTGCAGTTACACCCCAGATCTGCTGGCAGCAGTTTCTGTTCTTCCTAATTTACCACTGTGTCTCTGGCAGAGTTTTAAGAGAAGCAAGGCACTGGCAGAGATCTCTGAAAGCACTCTCTAAAAAACGAAGACCAAACTAAATGTGAAACAGATATTTTTTCATTTTGTCTACCTCAACTGTTTATTCTGTCAGTTTCTCCAACTGCCATTTAGGGATTCCCAATCATATACTTTAATCCTCAATGTTTTAAGTCTGCCCATCCATCAGATTGAAGTTGAAACTCCAACACTTTGGCCATCTGATGCAAAGAATTGACTCATTTGAAAACACCCTGATGCTGGGTGAGATTGAAGGTGGGAGGAGAAGGGGATGACAGAGGATGGGGTGGTTGGATGGCATCAGCGACTCAATGGACATGAGTTTGAGTGAACTCCAGGAGTTGGTGATGGACAGGGAGGCCTGGCGTGCCGTGGTCCGTGGGGCCTCAAAGAGTCAGACACGACTGAGCGACTGAACTGACTGATCCATCAAATGCTGTCAATTATGCCATTTTTTCCCCTTGGATTTATAGAATTAAGCTCTTTGTGATATAATCATTGAGAGGAGCAAGTACAAAATAATAGAATTAAAATACATAAAATAAAATGGTATGGTTTACTATCTTAGAATATGAGTCACAACTTTACCAGTCAAGTAAGATCTTTTCTGCCACTTTCTCTACCCCATACTCCATTCTCACCCCACCCTCGGCTCCTAGAGGAGTCAGAAGCAGAAGAGCGAGTGGAAAAGAGGGATCAGAAGAACAAGATGAGAAAGCATGTGTATTTTTGTTTTCTTCTTTATGTGTTTATAATAATTTATCTATAAGTCAGAGTTAGCAAACACTTTCTGTAAAGGGACAGATTTGTGGGTTATAAGGTCTTTGTGTCAGTTGCTCAACTCTTTCTTTGAAAGCAGCCATCGAAAATACAGAAGCAAACATATGTGACAGTGTTCTAATAAAACTTCATATACAATGCAAACAGGCAACCAAAATTGTCCTCGAGGCATGATTTGGGAACTCCGGCTGTAAAATATTGCTTATTTACTTCTTTACTCATTTTCTCTTTTCTTTATATGAAAATTCCAAGAGGGCAATGATTTGAGTTGATTTACTGCTTCATCCCAGCACTTAGCGCAAGTCCTGCTTTACCATGCTTATTTTTGGAAGTTTCGTGACAATTTGTGAACATTTACACTCTTATATGAGCTGTACCTTAAATCTGCTTATACTTCTATCTCAGAAGTTCTAGAATTGTAGCTTGCACTAATTGCCAGGAAGAAGAGAACCAGTGTATATGAAATTAACTTATCTTGCTTGTTTCCTTATTTTTATGGCCTATTTGTTATTGTTGTTCAGTTGCTAAGTTGTGTCTGACTCTTTGCAGCACACCCTCTGCTCTGTCCTTCACTATCTTCCAGAGTTTGCTGAAATTCATGTCCATTGAGTTGGTGACGTTATCTAACCATCTCATCCTCTACCATCCCCTTCTTGTTTTGCCTTCAATCTTTTCCAGCATTAGGGTGTTTTCCAATGAGTTGGGTCTTTGCATCAGATGGCCAAAGTATTGGAGCTTCAGGTTCAGCATCAGTCCTTCCAGTGAATATTCAGGATTGATTTCCTTTAGGATTGACTGGTCCAAGGTATTCTCGAGAGTCATTTCCAGCACCACAATTTGAAAGCATCAATTCTTCGGCATTCAGACTTCATTATGGTCTAATTCTCACATCTATGCATGACTACTGGAAAAAATCATAGCTTTGACTATACGGACCTTTGTTGGCAGAGTGATGTCTCTGCCAACATCACATTTTTAATATGCTGTCTAGGTTTGTCATAGCTTTCCTTCCAAGGATCAAGAGTCTTTTAATTTCATGGCTGCAGTCACGGTCCACAGTGATTTTGGAACCCAGAAAATAAAAACTGCCACTGTTTCCACTTTTCCTCCATCTGTTTGCCATGAAGTGATGGGGCCAGATACCGTGTTCTTTGTTTTTTGAATGTTGAGTTTTAAGCCAACTTTTTCACTCTCCCCTTTCACCCTCATTAAGAAGCTCTTTAGTTCCACTTCACTTTCTGCCATTAGAGTAATGTCTAATGTCGCTCAGTTGTGCCTGACTCTTTTTGTGACCCCATGGACTCCTGTGACTCCCTCCAGGCTCCTGTGTCCATGAAATTTTCCAGGCAAGGATACTGGAGTGGGCTGCCATTTCCTTCTCCAGGGGATCTTGCCAACCCAGGGATTGACCCCGGGTCTCCTGCACAGCAGGCAGATTCTTTACCAATTGAGCTACAAGGGAAGCTTAGAGTGATGTCATCCCCACTAAAATCTAAATTCCTTGCCAACAAGATTCTTGTGTTTGTTTTCTGTTGAATCTCCACTGGCTGTGCCTAACACATTTTAAGTGCCTAGTAAATGCTTGATAAATGAATGAACAAACACAAAATTTTGTTCAGCTCTTCTGAAAAGTATCTGTTGAATTCCTGACTGGAGTTGGCACTGTGCTGCTCATGTTCTTTGAGCAACATGAGACTCTACTGCCTGGAGGGTGGTGAGCAAGGGAGAAAAGATGAAAGTTGTATATGTGTGTGTGTGTTTGGGGGAAGAAGAGGTCTAGAATACTGCATATGCTTGTGTGAGCAGAGTTAGAAACATAGAAGGACCCAGCCCCATTTTAGAACAAGAAAGAGAGTGGGATTGAAGAGGAAAAGAGAAAGATGGTAGCTTTATGTACTCTTTTTGTTTTGTTTTAATGAATACTCTTGCAACTGATGAATCCAACAAGCATACAATTTTATTTGTATGACTCCTACACTTAAAAAAAAAAATTTGAGTTGAAAACAGACCAAAGAAGACTCTTACAGACAGGTACAAATAATAGAAACATTAAAAGGGAATAAAAGACCAAGCTATAGATCTGTAAAAAAAAAAAAAAAATGATGCAGGAAGAGAAGATAGTAAAGGAAATCATGAGAGGAAATAGCTTTGCCATTTCCTCTAACTTTTACAATTTAGTCCAAAATTAACTTTCAAATTCTTAGCTAATGAGGTAAAAAAGAATAATATGATAAAAGTGCCAGTAAGAATGAAGGATAAAGTATAAATCCAAAAGCTAGTTGGAAGAAATAATTGCTGGAACTTGGACTGGCTTGTCCTTCTGGTACAGATGTACCATAAAAAACATCCTATTTTAGCTAGATCTTGTAAGGCTATGTGTGATGACTATGCAAATTACTTCATATGTGAGAAACTCACCCTGAGAACTATTAAATTAACATTTTCATGCAGTAGCTATGGTTTTCACAGATTTTCATCTTAAACTAGTTTAAGGTATTCCTATCCAAAAAAATTGCATTTTGCATTTTTAGGATGATACTGTAAGAGGTTTTTTTTTTTTTTCCTTTGACAGTTTTGCACATTGAGTTTTGTTCATTTTAGTTTCAGCCTATGGGAACCGTGTGCCGTGAAGCAGTAAATGATTGTGATATCCGTGAAACATGCTCTGGAAATTCAAGCCAGGTAACTTATAAATAATTTCTTTGAATCCAAGGGGGGAAAAGTTGGAGTTTGTTTAGTGAACTGACCCTCAGATGGAATGGAAATGGGCAAGATATTCATGTTTCTCTTTCATGTCAACTCTTTCTCTCCTTTCATTAATTTTTTGAGAATTGAAGTTTCAGTAATCAAAGCTTGAGCAGATGTTCAGTGTGATTTTGTCTTAACGTTGAACTAATCTTAAGACTGTATATCTGTCTTAACTATTTTGTTTTTGTTGAAAGTAGGGAATAAAATTCTTTTGTGTTTAGCTAGTGAAGGAGGAAACAGAAAGACTCTTTCTCTTCAATTGGTTGAAATGAGTCAGATAAGGCAGAGAGAACCACAGGATACTGGGTTCTGAGACAGGGCCTGTCATGACTTTTATTTACCTGAAACAGCTTGCCACTAATTGCTGCTTTTGAATTTAATACCATTTAGTTGTCAGTAGGGAAGATAAGCGGAAAAGGCAATGGCAAGCCACTCCAGTACTCTTGCCTAGAAAATCCCATGGACAGAGGAGCCTGGTAGGCTGCAGTCCATGGGGTCGCTACGAGTCAGACATGACTGAGCGACTTCACTTTCACTTTTCACTTTCACACATTGGAGAAGGAGGTGGCAACCCACTCCAGTGTTCTTGCCTGGAGAATCCCAGGGACAGGGGAGCCTGGTGGGCTGCCGTCTATGGGGTCACACAGAGTCGGACACGACTGTAGTGACTTAGCAGCAGCAGCAGGGAAGATAAGGGCTTCCCTACTGGCTCAAATGGTAAAGAATCTGCCTGCAATGCAGGAGACACAGGTCCCTTAGTCAGGAGTACTCCCTGGAAAAGAGAATGGCTAGCCATTCTGGTATTCATGCCTGGAGAATTCCACGGACAGAAGAGCCTGGCGGGCTACAGTCCATGGAGTTGAAAGAAGTCATACATGACTGGACAATTAACAGTTTCACTTCAGGGAAGATACAAAAGTTAGTAAACTTTGACAGGGGATCACAGATCTCAGTGTATGTGCATACAGGCAGTCCTTGCTTTGCATTGTAATGCAGGATCACAGAAGTGAACATGAAAGCCGAAACCATGTGAAGTGTTGTAGTAATCAATGGAAAAATTTACAATTATTCTGTGATCTTTAAAAAATATCAGATGATTAAAAACTCCCTTACTGTTGGACTTAAATGAATAGGGAATATTTATTTAGCTCACGTTAAATTAAAATGAAAATATTGATAATTACTGTATTTTATTTCTTTGTAAAAAACTCATTGGTAATTTGAGCTGTGCTTGTCTTCTCCTGGTCAGAAACCTTAT
The DNA here is from genome assembly GCF_049115385.1 of Moschus berezovskii. Lineage (NCBI taxonomy): Eukaryota > Metazoa > Chordata > Mammalia > Artiodactyla > Moschidae > Moschus > Moschus berezovskii. The sequence goes on from NC_142462.1 coordinate 81,523,261, forward strand.
GATACTTAGTGAGCATCTTTCCTATGCCTTGTTGAATTGCTACTCTCCTTTCTAAGTTTGGGTCAGTTTTTTGACGTGACCCTTTGTGCTTTCAATGTCGTGAAATATCCAAGAGATGTGAAGTTGTGAATGGGAAATTTTTTGCTGAACAGTGGTATCAGCATCCCATTCCCATAGTCATTGATTTTTTTTTTTCTGTCATGCTATTTACATTTGATTTTAATTTCTCTTCCAGTGTTATCGCTTTTCATTTCTTTGCTGCACTTTCACCTTTGTTGGGCAGTTTCCTCTTTCAACTATTCAGTTTTATTATAAGATGTCACATGGTATCACCCAGAGACAGAAAGGCAACAAGCTATGTCCTTTGTTGTCTGTACATGAGCGGAATGAACAGATGCTCAGTGATCAATCCTGACAGGCTTTGAAAGAAGTGCCTAGATGTTGACCGTGATGGCCATTATCTTATTTACCAGGTGATCGGTGGACTGAAGAGCTAATAGCAGTTTGTTCTCCATTCTATTACTCACACTTAATCTACTATGGTAACTGAAATTGGAACTGTGTCCTTGGGGTACTGGTGTTATTTAACAAAACCATAGTTAGTGAAATTCCTTCACACTGGAGCCATGCAAAGTGAGGACTGCCCACATCTTTTTTTTTTCTAATGAAGAGAGAATTAGTAGTGGTTTATCTGTGCTGTGCTCAGACAGTCATGTCCGACTCTGCGAACCCATGGACTGTAGCCTGCCAGGCTCCTCTGTCCACGGAAATTTTCAGGCAAGAATGCTGGAGCGGGTTGCTATTTCCTACTCCAGGGAATCTTACTGACTCAGGGATCAAACCCACATCTTTTGCATCTCCTCATTGGCAGGCAGATTCTTGACCCCTGAGTCACCTGGGAAGCCCTACTTTAACCATTAAAAATGCTTTATTTTAAAAGCGGTCATCCTAAGAAATTAAAGATTTGAGTTCTTACTGTCTAATTAGCATTTTTTTCCTAAGCTTACACCTAGTGAGGTTGGGGATACAATGAATGATTACCTAATGCGCTCTGGGAATGAAACTATATTAAAGCAACTTCTTTAAAATGTAATTATGTGATAAGCAGGATTTTAAAAGAATTCTAAATCTGAAAACTATGTGTATACAAAAGTGTTCTTGTTGCATTGGTTGTAATGGCATAAATTTGAGATACTTGTAAGTAAATATTTTAATACATTGATTATATGGCTTGTTAGCTCAGAGAATGTGTTATAGCTATAAAGATTATACTTACAAAAAAGTTTACTATGATGCAATTAAATTTGCATGATGAAAGTAAAGGGCTGAAACAATATAAAGCATTATCTATAATCTGATTATACTTATATTATGAAATACCACATTATGTAGAAAAAGGTAGAGGAAAAAATGTACCAAATTATAAAAAATAGTTGTCTCTAGATGGTGGGAATATTAGAGACTTTGGTCTTTCATTTTTCCTGTTTTTTTTTTTTTACATTTCCTAACTTTTCTCAAGTATGTAATTACTATAATAATAGAAAAATGTATAATAAATTTTAAAGTTACACTCTGTTTCTATACAGATAGGAATGCTTTGCAATCTTTTGCAGTCTTTTCTGCAATTGCTCCAAGGAAAGAAAAGTAGGGGGGGGGATGGCTATAAAACATGTCTTTTTCTGACATGTCCAAGGTAGACTTTCACTTGAGAATCATTTTAAGTATAAGAACTGTTGCTTCTCATGGTTAAAAAAGAGGAAACCGTATCTATTGCTCCATCTGGTGGCATCCTTCTGGCTTTGTCTTGTGTTCTTGTTTTTCTTACTCTGAGAAGTAGTGTGTCTGTATAAGTTAGCCGAGTCTTTGTTGTTGGTTCTTTTTATTTATAAATAAGGATTTACAAATCAACTGCTCTTTTCCTCTGGTAGATCCATATTTTTAGGGGAAAATGCATCAACTGTTACATTTCTTTTTGTTTTCTCTTGATCTTTTTTTTTTTTATTTTCAGATGATTTGGGAGACTACCCTGTATTATAAGACTTCATTTTCAAAATGAAAACCTTTAAAGAAATTAGTTCATCTTATTATCTTGCTGTGCATTTGGTTCATATTTCTGTTTTCTTTTCCTAGTGTGCCCCCAATATTCATAAGATGGATGGTTATTCATGTGATGGTGTCCAGGTAGGTTACTTCATCTTTACCTAAATGTTTCCTATATACCAGAATGAAAGAAATACTAAGTCTCATCAAAGTAGGACGATCATATTAAATGTTTCGTAGTCAACTCTGAAGGTAAAATGCCTTTATAATACTCATCTACTAGTTTTCTTAGTCATATTTTTCAGTTACCTGATGGAAGTAGACATTGTGCTGCTAATGGGTATGCGTTTCCATTTTAGGGAATTTGCTTTGGAGGAAGATGTAAAACCAGGGATAGACAATGCAAATACATCTGGGGGCAAAGTGAGTAAACAACAAGGTTTGAGCCTTCTCCAAGTATGGTATCTGGCCCAAGGGCATGTGAACTGGATGGAAGTAATTTTTCAACCACTTTATTATGACTCAGGGATTTTCAGAGCCACTGCAGCTCTTAGCAGGAGCACTTTTGTGGAAATTAGAGAAAAGCACCTCCTTTGATAAGACACAGCTCTGTACGTCTTAGCTAGTTAGCCATGTCTTTGGATGGAAAGTGCCTTTGCTGCCAGGCAGGTAAAATCCATTCAAGGGTATGCAACTTGGAGAACAAAGCAAACCTGGATTTCTGGTCCTCTTATGCTGTCTTTCACTTAGTATCCTTAGGCAAAACCCATCAACCATGTGGAATGGACATGGACCCCAAGTGGGGCACCCTTGGATATGAACTGTAGCCTTTTAGCTAGAATTGCTTTTTCTTTCTTATCTCTCTTTCTTAAACTCTAGCTGGTTTTCCTAGTTATAGGTGAATTTCTGCTAAGGTAGCTCTGTCATATCAGAAAGAAATTTTAATGTTATTCCCTTCAAAATTTGGCAGATTTTCAGAAGGAAATATGTAACATTTATATCTAAAACATACTTAATTTAAGTGCATATTTAAATGTTATATTTTTCCAGAAGTATTACTGGCCCTTCTGAAAGAAGTGTTTGCTTCAAACTCTTTCAAAAGATGATTTATATTGGAAAGCAAGCTATAAAGATAATGATAACCCTTAACTGTCACAAATACTGGCTATAATCCTTCTGGGAATGGAAGTGCATGCTCTCTTTTGAATAACTAGAGAAACATTAGGATTGGAGAACATTTTAGTTATGTAGGTTTGTGCTCTGGACAAAGAAATATGGTTTTTGCTTCCTCCTCTTGAGAAAAATTAGTGGCTGACAGCAAGAATTAGGAAAAGAAACTATCAAACATTATCAGTTTAAAAAATATACACTGACAGTCGTCTTTTGATTAGTTTGCAAAAGTTGTTTTGATCTAAATCTTAGATAGCTCCATCAACTGACATTGGCTTTGGCAAAAATAAAATCCTGACCAAAATGCTGACATGACTTAAAATGTTATTTGACAGTCAGAGATTTAACATGAATTCAAGTTTGCTTACAAGCAGAGTAACTTTTTGATAGCCGTTAAGAATTGATAAACAAGGTAGAATTACTGCTTTTTCTTGAGTCTTTAATTATTGTGCATCATTCTTTTAATAAAATTGTCTTTATGATTCATAAAAGTTGCTGAGTGAAAAATTCATGGTTTATATCTGGCACTGAGATTAAAGCATTGAACATTTGTCAATGAACCATTTGGTAGCATCTTTCCCCAATTATTGACTAAATTCTCAGGAGTGTTATTCTCAGAACTTATAGCCTGAATCATATCAAAGATCTAAATAGATTTGTTTTCAAGTTTTAAATGAGCAGTTGTGAGAAATGTACCCAAGTGATGGATGCTTTTGGTATGGGGAACTCTTGTGAAGATGGGTACAACTTTTGCAATTGGTAAGATTATAGTGAAAGAGGAGAGTCCTTCACAAGTGTTTTCCGCTTACTACAAACAGTTGAACAGCTCACATGGTATATCTCTCACTGATAGAAAACTCTATTCTGCTTCAGATGTGATGTCATCAGACAAATACTGCTATGAGAAACTGAATATAGAAGGCACCGAGAAGGGTAACTGTGGGAAAGACAAAGACACGTGGATACAGTGCAACAAACGGTGAGATGGAGAAATTGGCCGAGGTTGTACCTCAGTTCCAGGCACTACTTCTTGAGCGACCAGGACTTTCCTGTTTTCTGCATGCCATAAAGCATTCTCTTTCCCTCATCTCTTCCCAGAGTTCCAATATCACCTTTGCAGGGGGTTTCTGAATCTCAATATGTATTCTGACCTCTCTCCTAAGGCTCAGGTGATGCTTATGGCTGCCTTAGGTCTTTCTCACCTAGAAGACACCTGTCAGCATCTCAAAGGCAACAAAAATTAAAGCCAACAGAATGTTCTCAGTGCTGATAGATGGAATTATCTGACTCTGACTTTAATAGAGAACTCTTTTCCCCAAAGATCTTAATGTCTCACTCTCCTGTTTAGAAGCCTCAGAGTGATCCTTGATATTACCTTCTCTCTGGCTCATTTTTCAAATGACAAATCATGTTTATTCTTCTCTTTCACTCCTCCACAATTTGTCTTTAATTCATCTATTCATTTCTGTGCCTATTGCATTACCCCAACTAAGACCTATGTCAATTCTTCAACTAAGACAGAAACCTCTTAGTTTTCTCTGCCAGCAGCATCTAGCATGATCCCATCAAAATAATCTTTTCCTGAAACTTTTTGACCGTGTCAGATCTTTGTTCAAATTTCACTGGTTCCACACACCTAATTGATAGTAAGAATAATATCTATTCAGGGCACACTATGTGTTAGGAACTGTATTACACTTTAAATAAGTGATGTCATTTAATCTTAATGGCAGTTTGCCCTGTTTTATGGAGGAGGAAACTGAGACAGTTAAGTTGACTAAGGTCATGTAGCTAGGATATAATAGGAGCAGAATTAGAATTCAGCAGTCTGATTTTAGAATTCTGTTTTAACCACTTTGCTGAATGTCTTACCATCTTGCTTAATACATGAAATGGAACTTTAGGTTGGCACTGTACCTCTTCCATAATTTTCCCCAACCTACATATTTTGGTTTTTTTCTTTTCTACTCTTTCAAAGTCTCGCAAACATTGCCATTTCTAGTATATTTTATTGTCCTAGTTCCACATGGGTATGTGTGCCATTCATACTTTAGGAAGTACCCTATATACTCCATAAAAAATTTTTACCTATCCAAAACATTACCCATCCCCATCCTGGAGAAGGAAATGGCAATCCACTCCAGTACTATTGCCTGGAAAATCCCATGGACAGAGGAGCCTGGTAGGCTATGGTCCATGGGGTCGCAAAGAGTTGGACACGACTGAGTGACTTCATTTTCACTTTCATTCCCTTGGATAGCACTTACTCTGTAAATTATTTCTGGATTATTTTATTTATTTCCCTACACTTCCCTCTTCTCCTGCATCATTTGCATTACTTTTATGGTCCTTGTCACTAACTCTATGTTTTATAGATGTTTCAGTTCAGTCGCTCTGTCGTGTCTGACTCTTTGCGACCCCATGATTCACAGCACGCCAGGCCTCCCTGTCCATCACCAACTCCCGGAGTTCACTCAAACTCATGTCCATCGAGTCAGTGATGCCATCCAGCCATTTCATTCTCTGTCGTCCCCATCTCCTCCCGCCCCCAATCCTTCCCAGCATCAGAGTCTTTTCCAGTGAGTCAACTCATCACATGAGGTGGCCAAATTTCTCTTCTTACCTAGAGTATAATTTCCTTAAGAATAAAAATCATCTAATGTTTTTAATATATACTAAAGTATTTAGTAAACTCCAATAAAAAATGTTGAATGTATATCTCTTCTATGTTAAAAAGCATTTTTATTTATGACATGTACAATATGTGATGATATAACTTTTAGAAATTATTTTTTAATACAATAATACATATTTTTCTATGTTGATGATAGATTCAAGTCTTAATTTTTCTCTTTTTCTATATAGTAAAGTCTAATATTTCCATATATAGTTGCTGGCCTGCTAATAAGTCTTTGCAAGACATTTATTAGAATATGTGTATCATTATCTATCTTAATGATTAAAATGTTAAATATAGAGAATATGTAAGGTAGTAGTTAACACAAATGAAAATATTTTACAAGTTAAATTAGAACTGTATGTGCTAGCTGGGGGAGAAGTGGAATATATTAGAAAAGGAATCATGATCCTATGTGGGTGGGAAGCCACAAAGTATATAATATGTTCTTTAATTCTGGTGCCATTGGTTGAAGAAAATACTGTATTCTAAAAGAATACTCATTCAAAGTTCATTCATTCACTTATCAAATATTTTTTAAAAATATCTTAGTATATCCTGTGATGTGTTATGAGGAAAGAGATTCAGATATAAAAGAAGTCCATTTGATGGGTAATTTTCTTTAGATAGATACTTAGCGGACAATAAAGGAAAATCTAGAATATTGTTGGGATTTTGGTGCACCAAAAATTTGAAAGAAGACATTTTTTTAAGCCGAGTGTAAACTAATTTGAGGTTATTTTGTTTTGCTTGTAATTTGAAGGACTAGTAGAGTTGATGAAAAAGCAAATGCTTAAGTAAGATAACATTATTGTTCCAACTGTACAGACTTTGCTGAATCTTTGAGGGAAGAAGTAAATACTTGGTACTTTTTTAACACAGGGATGTGCTTTGTGGTTACCTTTTGTGTACGAACATTGGTAATATCCCAAGACTTGGAGAACTCGATGGTGAAATCACGTCTACTTTGGTTGTACAGCAGGGAAGAACATTAAACTGCAGGTAATGATCTAACCATTCTGTGAGAACATTAGCCATCTTATTTCCCAGGAATGAAGCTTAGGGTTACTTCTATTTTCAGTTCATATGTATGTTAGTAAGATGAAATGGATTCTAGTCCATAGGGATGATTAAGTAAATCCTGACAGAGAACAGATAGAAAGAAGGGAAGAAGTAATTGAATGTGGACTATTGTATGGTAGCTAGAGTTATGTTTAATTGTCCAGTTAAATCTTGCAGGGTTTAGTTTGCATTTCATTCTTATCAGTGGATTAAATAGATGCATCTTCTTTTGCTCCCTTATGAAATCCCACTAAAATTACGCTAAATAGATATTTTTCTAGAATTTGTATGTCCATAGGGAAGCATAAAAAGGGAGAGGAAATAGCAGCAACAAAATTCTAAAACATGCAGAACAAATAGATGTGTGGCAGATGATTATCAAAACTAAAAATGCTGAAGTCCTTAGTCAATAATAGGGAAAACCAAGAAACTGACTCAATATATACTGCCAGTCCCCAAAGGCTCAAAATGGGCAGCATTATCTACTTCTGGAAGAGGGAATAAAGGACTTGGGGACAGAGGAAGGAACTCAAATGAAAAAGATAGGTGAACTCTGTTAGAGAAGCTGCTAGATCTACAGCTTACTTCCCTGACCCAGCTAAGCTGGTGACTGCTCACCTTCCCATGAAAGATTTGAGCTTTACAGTCTGCAAAGAATAAAACAGAAGGTTTCTAAGTTTACTGTCAGCAGAAATATCAGTTATCAGAGGTGTATAGAAGTGGTCTAGCCTCATTGATATTGTCAGAAAGTCCCAGAACTTCCAATCATCTATTTGGTTCCCCAACTCAAATATAAACAGATGACCAGATTTGTGAAGAAAGACTCTAACATGAAAAGAGAGAGAGAGAAATGACCAGAAAAAGGAACAACTGCTTATAAATATTTTAAGATACTTCTATCATGAAACAAGAATAGGGTAGAATTTTTTAAAATGAGGAATATTAAGAGAAAACAAAGGAAAGCTGTTAGAAATTAAAAAAAAAAAAGATGGCAAACATTAAAATCAATGGTTGAAATTATCTCCCAGAAAATAGAGTAAAACAGACAAAGAAAGGGACATAGAGTAAAGCTCACCATGTTAGAATAGAAATAATAAAGAACAGAGAGAACAGCAGGGAGGAAATTAGCAATGACTAACTCCAAGACCATTATCTAGAACCTTTGGACTTGAATTTCCATATTACTAGGCTCACCAAGTGCAAGGTGAAATCAGTGAAATTAGTAATACATCAAAACTTATCATTATGAAATTTAAGAACCTAATAAAAAAGAATCCCAACTGTAAAAAAAAAAAAAAAGGAATAGGCATATTGGTTTCAAATCTATCAACAGGAGTGCTGGGATCTGAAAGACAATGGAGAAAATAATTTCCAAAGTAGAATTCTGTACTCAGGCAAAATATGAATCGAGTGTGAGGGATATGCAAGTTTCCCTCAAGTTTACTCCCCTAAGTCCTTTCTCAGGAAGCTGTTAGAAATTTTGCTTTACCAAAATAAAGAAGAAAACTAAGAAAGAAACATAGGGAATTTAGGAAACAAGATATCCACTATGGAGAGAGACAGGGCAATCCTCCAATGAATAGTATCTTGGAGAAAGTCAAGGTACCCGACTCTGTACCATTTACAGGGGCCAACCAGATCAAATAGGAGCAGGGGAACTCCAAGTGGAAACTCTGGAGAGATTATTTCAGCAAGATGAACTGATGTTCAGACACATCTTAAGTGGAGATTTTGACAGCAGGGTTGGAGTAATTTTGAGTTAGTGTTCAGTGAACAAATAAGAGACTTGCTAATCTGAGGGAAAATGAAAAGTTGTATTAGTAAAAGAAAAGGTATTATGGTATACTATATCACTCATTTAGTAAGTCCTAACAATGCATGATTTATTGTTGATTTAACTATTCCATAGAGGGCAGTCCATTGATAATACTGAAAATAATAAAACTAAAAATAGTGATACAAACTCATTATTTAAAAATATGTACATAAATAACAAAAGAATCAGTTAAGAGTAGAAAGTGATTTCCTCCAGGGAAGGATACAAGAGGAGTAGGGGCAATGGCCTTCACTGCATTGTAAAAACCAATTTGCCTATTTAACTCATAAAACTGTATGCATGCATAATTTTATTAAAAATAATAAGAATGGAAATTTTTGTAGCAGCATTGACATGGTACTATATGAATAAATAGATTATGAATATACATTTTCAGTCCCTATCCTGTTTATTTAATTGTTTTTATCCTGTTTCTTTTTTACTCCTGCCTAATGTATGGGTTGCTATATTGAATAGTTGTTGCAATAGTTTAGCCATTCTGAAATATACAGTTGACCCTTGAGCAACACTGGTTTGAACTACAAGGGTCCATTTATGTGCATATTATTTTCAATAAATACAGGTCTTTTTTATTTTTTTTATGAATATGTGCTACAACACTACATAATTCCCCAGTGGTTGAATCTATGGATGTGGAATGTGGATTTTCAGCTGCATGGAGGAGTGCTACCCCTACCCACCATGTTGTTCAAAGGTCAACTATAGTTTGTAAATAGAACAATCTTTTTGGGAAATGTAACCAAACTGAAAAATTCTCATCATTGTTTGAAATGTATTTAAAATCTTGAAGGTACTTATTTATCAAATCAAACGTTATTAATAATGGCTTACTTGACTTGTACATGGCATAGTAGCCAAAGGAAAATGATAAAGCCATTTCAGGCCCTTGTTATAATAATTATGTTTAAATCCTAAGGTATATAAATATCTATGAAAATAATTAGATCAAAAGATTCAATTGCTTTCTCTATTTGGAGATTGAAAATGCTTATGCTACTTTTAAAATTAGGTAATAAAGAGAAAATAGAGAAAGTGATGTTGCCTACTTTTAAGTTTTTAAATGTAGTCTCAAGATAAATGTAAATTAATGGAATCCCATTTTCTTTTTGCTCTCAATTTATTTTTAGTGGTGGGCATGTTAAGCTTGATGAAGATGTTGACCTTGGTTATGTGGAAGACGGGACACCCTGTGGTCCCAAAATGATGTGTTTAGAACACAGGTGTCTTCCAGTGGCTTCCTTCAACTTTAGTACTTGCTTAAGCAATAAAGAAGGCACTGTTTGTTCAGGAAATGGAGTAAGTATTCACTGCCTCACCATAGGGATCTATTCAGTTCTTTTATATCAGAGAAAGAGATATGACCCTGAACTTCCTATTTCTGTAATAATGAAAAACATGCTTGTCCATGTTTCTCCAGCAGTATATAAACAGTCCTATGGTCATAGTCATTTGTATATTTCTGTGTATAATCTGTGAAAGCTTGAGAATGAGAAAAAGTTTTATCTTCCTAACCAAATTCTTTCATTTTTCACTCTTATTAGGTTAAATTGATCTAATTTAATATAATCTGAGTTTTCTACAAGTGACTTAGGAGACAAATTTTAACAAACTACAATGGGATGAAAAAGGGAGTACAAAGTAGGGGCAATGGCCACAGTACTTAACAATTGGTATGGTCCAGGCACTGACCAGTTAGAATAGACCATAAATAATTGCCTTGACCAAAACAGTGATTACTGGCTGAGGATAACGTCTAGAAAGAGAAGCAGATTAATTAAGGAAATGAATCTCAGAGATGAATAGAAAGAATGGTGGTGCTGGTGGTGCTCAGTCATGTCTGATTCTTTGTGACCCTATGGGCTATAGCCTGTTTCACTCCTCCGTCCATGGGATTTCCCAGGCAAGATTACTGGAGTGGTTTGCCATTTCCTTCTCCAGGGCATCTTCCTGACCCAGGGATTGAACCCAAGTCTCTTGCATCTGCAGCACTGGTAGGCAGATTCTTTACCACTGTGCCACCTGGGAAGCCCAAATAGAAAAAATGGTGGTATTTAAAAGACTAAATTCTATCTTTTTAATCATATATCTGACAAGATAAAGGTAAATTTATAGGTTAAATAAACATGCTGTATTAGCAATTACAGTTTTGTCATTTTCAGTTAGGAATTCCTACACTAATGAAAATTTCTTGAATCTTTTTCTTTTAGCATGTGCCATGATTTTCTTTTTATCCTCTCTGGGTTCCTTCTGGTTATACTATCCAGTTGAGAATCCTTGTCCTGGAAGTGTAAGCCTTCAATCATGGTCATTCCATGTATATCCCTGAGGGATACACCAGGAATTTCCTAAGGAAGGTCTTAGTAATTGTTACATTTTGCCTAAGAATAGGAATTCTTCTGGTTCAGGAGAATAGAGAAGGTATATAGGAAGTAGTTTTGCTCCTTATTTTAAAGGAATCTGCTAAGTCTTCTTTCCTTTATAAGTAAGAAGATGTTAGTGAGAGATGCTTTTTGGGAGATGGGAGAAAAGCATAATGGAATCATTTCTTGATCATAATGCTAATGAATAACTGTATCTTATTCATCTAGAAGTCCTGAGTATGTAACACAGAGTTGTGTCAATTAACTGTTTGTTTAAGGAATGAGTAAATGAGTGATGAGAGATGGGGCTTCCCAGGTGATGCTAGTAGTAAGGAACCCGCTTGCCAGTGCAGGAGACCTAAGAGATGCAGTTTCGATCCCTGGTTCAAGAAGATCCCCTGCAGGAGGGCATTGTAACCCACTCCAGTATTCTCTCCTGGAGAATCCCCACGGACAGAGGAGCCTGACAGGCTCCGGTCCATAGGGTCACAAAAGGTTGGACACAACTGAAGTGACTTAGCACACATGCACACACAAATGAGTGATAGACACAAGTAAATCAGGTGGCAAATAATGTCCAATCATTTATAATAATTATGCATAATACAGAAAGGTTATATCCTATGTGTTTTTAACTTATAGTGACTCAACTTTGTATGAGTGAGTGAGTGAAGTCGCACAGTCGTGTCCGACTCTTTGCGACCCCATGGACTGTAGCCTACCAGGCTCCTCAGTCCATGGAATTTTCCAGACAACTTTGTATATGTGACAGAAATTAAAATGTGAAATATAGTAGGTATTCTCTATATACTCTACATCATGTCGGTTAAGAGTGTGGGCTTGGAACCAGACAGTTTGAGTGTGAAATCCAGCTCTCCTCCTTACTAACTGGGTGAGATTGGGCAAATTAATTAGCCTGCCTGTGTTTCACTCTATTCTATAAAGTGGGAATAATAATATTGCCTAGGATGCAGGATTGTTGTGAAGAATCAATGAATTAACACCTGTAACTGATACGTAATACTTAGATTGATCCCTGTGACACAGTGACTGTTTAATAATGTCAGCTGTGACTGTGTTTATTATGATCATTGCACCACAGTGTCACTATTCTTGTCAGTGTATCACTGGTGCTGCTGCGTGATGTGGAAATATACTTGGAGAAACCAGTTGACCTGGTTATTGACCTGATCTGTTGAAAAGATAGTTGGTGAAGTGGGGTCTCAAACTCAGGCCTTTTTTTTTCCTTTTTTCCTTCCTGAATATTTGTTAATCTGCAGAAAGTTGCTAATCTGAATTAATTTGAAATCTGCAATTTGTTGATCATATTTATAGTACAGTTAAATCCGCATGTATGTTGTTTTCTGGCAAATTCAAGCAGACAAAAATGAGAAACCCATCCCATCAAATCTGAGTCCTGAAGAACTTCTCTGATCTTAACCCTAAATGAATTCTCTCTTCTCATTCCTTTCAAAGTTGCTTTGAATAATAAGATTTTAGAACAGAAACATAGGTTCTGTTTCCTGATTATATAAGTGAAGATTATTGTCTGATAATTTAAAAAAATTTGGCACCAGTTTATGTGAATTTTCCCCCTACGCTTTGTTTGAGGGACTTCTCAGTTTCCATGACCCCTGAGATAGCTAAGCTCTGGAGCTTGGGTTGAGGTGCCCAGGTTATGGTTTTGTTCTCAGACCACTGCAGAGCCTCAGGCCTCCCCTCTTCTTTGTCAGATTTCCCTTTATCTTATCTGCTTCCTAAAAGATAAATAAAATTTTGGTATAAAGAGCCTTTCTTTAGAAGAAGAAAACTTCGTATTGGATAATTGGAAAATGATTGTAATTCCGCTTAGTTTTTTAAAATCTCCCTCATAAAATTTGAGTTAACAAAATTCAAATTGATCATCAGTTTTTGTGTAAGAAATATAAATTCTCTTTTAAACTTTGTTGTTACCTCTGGGTCGACTGTTGCTCTCTAGAAAATATTTTTGAGCAAGATAATTAGTAAGTAATTAGAAATAGGAAGAAAGTACCATGAAAATTTCTTATGGGATAATTGGGAGATGATTATAATTCTGCTTAGTTTTTTAAAATTTCCCTCATAAAATTTGAGTTAACAAAACTCAAATTGATCATCGATTTTTGTGTAAGAAATGTAATTCTCTTTTAAACTTTGTTGTTTCCTCTGGGTCAACTGTTGCTCTCTAGAAAATATTTTTTGAGCAAGATAATAAGTAATTAGAAATAGGAAGAAAGGACCAATAAATGTCCAGTCCTATCTAATTGTAGGCATATAATTATTAGAAATTAAACAATTTTTATCTTTAAAAATTAATGTTTATTTTTCATGCCTCTGTACCTAAGAGTTAGTGTTGATTCTAGATTGCTTTTGGATTTCAGGTTTGCAGTAATGAGCTGAAGTGTGTGTGTAACAGACACTGGATAGGTGAAGACTGCAGCACTTACTTCCCTTACAATGATGATGCAAAGGCTGGCATTACGCTGTCTGGCAATGGTAGGTACTTAATTTGGTCCCATTATGTTGTCTTTATGCACAGGGAAAGAGAAAACTGCCTTTCCTAAGCTTTGTTTGAATTATTTTTATGTAATTCAAATATAAGTTAAATCCACGTAATAATGAATTACAATGTACAACTGGGGCCCTCATTATGAAACCAATTATTTCCATTATCTTGTAATATGAAATATTGAATATAACTTAGTCTATTGATTTAGCCATATCTTGTTCTATATCAGGGTGATATTTTCCAAGTATTGTACTTATTTGGAGCTGACAACAAATCCTAGCATCTTTTTTTAAATATAATTTAATTTTTATTTTTTGGCTATGCTGGGTCTTTGTTGCTGTGCATGGGCTTTCTCTAATTGCGGTGAGCGGGGTTTACTCTCTAGCTGCAGAGTGTGGGCATCTTGTTGTGGTGGCTTCTCTTGTTGCAGAGCACGAGCTCTAGAACATAGGCTCAATAGTTGTGAACAGGTTTAGTTGCTCCATGGCTTATAGAATCTTCCTGAACCAGGGACCAAACCTGTGTCTCCTGCATTGACAGGCAGATTCCTTACCACTGGGCCACCAGGGAAGCCCTAGTATTTCTTTTAAATGAAGAAAGTAGTCAAAATTTTTAAGTGTCTGATTTTATATTTTATACTTTTTATATACTGGGACTAAGTAAATGAGGAAAAATTTGAATTGATTTTAAAAATATTTTGTTAACTTTAATATTCTCTCTTAAAGAATCACATCTATATTAAATTCCAGTTCTGTAGCCTCTGCTGTAGGTAATTCTAGAAATAGTAACCTTGGCCAAGGTGCCTGGAAGGGGTTTGGCATGGATAAGAAGCAGCAGGTGTAGTTCTAAAAGCAAGAGTGGCCCAAATGGAGAAGTAAAAATTAAATGCAGATAGTGGAGAGAAGACATACCTTAAAGATGAATGTCCCTTTTTAAACTATTTTTATCATTTCATTATTGAGTATTCTTCTGCATAAAATAATGTTCAAGTCCTGAAGTCCATTCAGCTCCAAAGAATGAGAAAATTATTATTTTTATTCTAATCATCCATACAGGTTAAATGTATTAGTCAATGTGACTTTCATAATAAAACTCAGAGTAATTAGGATTTTGGCATCTTCAGTCTTAGCAATGGTGGTGGGGCTGGTTTCTGCACTTAATGCCGAAAGAAGCCTCTCCAGGTCTGTGGATTTAACTGGCTTGTCAAAAGTCATACTATTACTTAGAAGTAATTAGGACTAGCATTTGAGTTTATTCTTATTCAGACATTCAGTCATGTCTGACTCTGCAGCACCCAGGTTTCCCTGTCCTTTATTATCTCCCATAGTTTGCTCAAACTCATGTCCATTGAGTCAGTGATGCCATCCAACCATCTCATTCTCTGTCGCCCCTTTCTCCTCCTGCCCTCCTTCCCAGGGTCTATTGATCCCTGTTGAATTTCTGGAGCTTTCCCCATGGCTCAATGGGTAAAGAATCTCCTTGCAATGCAAACCAGGAGATGCTGGTTCAGTCCCTGGGTTGGGAAGATCCCCTGAGGGAGGAAATGGCAACCCCAGCATTCTTACCTGAAAAATCTCCTGGAAAGAGGAGCCTGGCAAGCTAGTTAAAAGGATTGGAAAGAGTCAGACATGACTGAGTGACTAAGCACTCACGCATGTTAAATCTCTGGAAAGAAAGGAAGTGGAGATAGGCTAGGTCTTAGAGTGGGAAAATCCCAATGCCCCAGGAGTCCTCGGGCAGGGTGGAGTCGGCCAGTCTGCTGGATGTCTGAGCCCTGCTGTCCCATGTGACCCCTGAGGGCTCCCAGGCAGAGAGGTTGGCACTCCGTCATGGGGAATTGGAATCTGTTCCAGTCATTCATGATTACTGCCTTTGATTCCTCAGGAGTGCAGCAGACAAAGAGCTAACTAAGCTGCCCTGGGTGAGAGCCCTGCAATTTAACATGGGGTATAAGTCTTTATCAACCAAACAGGTCTTCTGAGCCAGGAGCCAGGCAGGCCTCCAGTCTGCTCTTGGGCTTTTACTTGTGCTTGTTGTCCAGTCCTTTGACTCACTGGGCCCCTTTCACTGCTGTGATCCCTGAAGAATTGCATCGCAGCCTGTCTGACCGTTGTTGCTGCCAGACACAACAGCACCATCACCCGGTCCTTATCTCCAGCCCTGCCCTGGCCCCCTGCCAGTCTGGTGCATCCTTGCTCTCACAGGTTATCAGCATCGGTCTCCAGCTCACCTGACTATTTTCCATTGTTTTTCCCAGGTACCACAGCCATTATTGGCAAGACTGGGAACTACAGTCTTTTATCATCTATACCAGCTGACCACCTGTAGCTGTGTTTTCTCCCTTTAGCAGCTTATATTTACACAGACAAAATATCACACAAAATAAGGACCTTACATTGGTTATGAAAATGGAGTGATAAGAACAATAACATTTCTAGAATTTCTAGGGAAGATGTTGGAGTCCAAAAGATTTCTAAGTATTCCTTCCCAGGGGTGTTGTGCTATATAGTGATACTCCTTTCTTCTCCTTATCTTTATTCTTTATTTTAGTTCAATGAACTCATTATATTTTCTAGAGAAATACATGGAAAATAAAACTATTCAAAATACACTTGGACAAGAATTAAAAGGGAACATACACAAATAATTATTTTTCAAAAAACAATTGATCAAATTGCTAAGTTATGGTTGATTTCTCTTCCCTTAATACCTACTTTTAATTTCAAGATATATAGGAATATCAAATCATTGTCATATGTCTGAAACTGATATAGTGTTTTGTCACAATTATATCTGAATAAATAAATAAAATTTGGGGAAAAACTTCTCTAAAATTAAAAACGTATAAAGGAAAAAATGCTCACTTTTTAAAACAAATGTTATTAGTGTGATGATCATTAATCTGGAGAATAAAGTTCCTGAAAGAATTTTATATTAAAATTTCAGCTGTGTTTACCTATCTTCATTGTTTCTTTTCTCCCCCCAGGTGTTGCTGGTACCAACATTATAATAGGCATAATTGCTGGCACCATTTTAGTGCTGGCCCTCATATTAGGAATTACTGCATGGGGCTATAAGTAAGTGAAATGGCTCAGTATATTACTGTCAAATTGTATTTTAAAATATTTATCGAAATGATTCTAGAAATTTTTGTATCATTGGATAAATAAACCTGCAGTGAAAATCAGTCTGGTTCAGTATTCAATCCATGATGATCCTTGGCATGATTAGAGGTAACAATCATTTATCATTTTTTAGATTTTGAGATTAACTCCCATCTATTCTAAAAATACTGAATATTATTTTACAAACATTACATGAAATAAAATCAATATAAATTGTGTTTCATACAAGGCTGTGTTGGTTGGCTCTTTAGTGATGCAGATTCTCTTGACTTAAACCCATTCCCCCAAATCTAGGCAGGATAGTGTATTAGAGAGCATAGCATTTAGTAACAAGGTTGATATCAACAAGATCAAGAGCAGGATCTGTTCCTTAGTGCTTCCTGCTAAGAGCAGGGATACTGCCAAGAGCCAAACCTCTCCCCAACCAATGTGAAGAAAACGTTGTTATTTGTTAAATATGTGAGTGTTTTGGGGGAAGGAAAAACTCTTCAGAGATGTAATGTGTTAAAGTTCAACTATAAGTTACAACTTTTAGAAACCTAATTCTTAAGCTTCAAAGTTCAGCTTACAATTCTCTGGCTCTATGTGCAAGATTTAAAAAGTTACACATTATGTAACTTTTGAATATTGGATCCCCTTAGCATTTAGCTAAGTAAATGACTTCACACATTCTAGACTTTTTGTATACTTAATATGTTCATTTCCCTTGTTAAGTACTTCAATTTATGATGTGAAAAGTTGCCTTAGTATTCAAATAACTTATGTTTAATAAAATAAAACTTAAATGAAGCAAACTTTTTTGACTAGGCACTGACTAGCATAGTGTATATAATCATTTGTTATTATTATTATCATTGCCTGACATGGTTTTAATCCAATTGAATTAAAAGACACCTCTTTAGTATATGGGTCTTGCTAGTTGTGAGGTCAAAACACTGAAGCTATTTTGGCTGAAAGAGAGAGTAATTAGTTGACTACCAGGATAAACTTTCTATGTTGTAAGTACTAAAATGTAGAAAGACATTTGTGCAAGGCTGTGTTAACAAATAGCACAGATAGCAGGGTGAAGTTTGGCATAATATAGTTAACATGGCCTAGCATAGTGTAGCAATTGCCTCTTTAATGTGCAGGTTGTTTGGCACTTTGCATGCTTATATTTGCACCAGCTGATTTCAGCATAATTCGGAGTATAAAATTATATGTCTGAAAGAAAGGCTTTTCTGTACATACATTGTTTGAGCTCTCCTTATGCCTCAGGGGAACTAGCCCTATCTTGGCGTCACACTGTTTCCTTGACTTCCCTTGTGCAAGGCTCATGTAGTAGTTGCCATCACAATCATTGCTATTTTGAAGTAGCTCAGTGATTTCATTTGGTCATGCGAGAGGGAAAGCAAAATTGTTAGTTCTGTCAGTTTTCTGCCACCTACTGATGCAAACTGATATTTCATGTTTACAGTCTTGGAAAAAATTACCCTTTCAAAAATATGAAACCTGAACATCTAATCCTACTGCTAATGAAATTATCTGTGTCTGTTTGTTTTAATGATTAGAATGAAAAATACTTCTTTCTGTATATCATTTCTTATTTTTATGAAATTTAAGTGGTTTCACTTTTTTGTTTCTGAATATATATACTTTGCAGAATCTTGTTCATACCACAGTGTTCTCTTCATAAATAATTTGAACCCGAATGATGAAAGTTTTAATGTTACTACATTTATTCAGAATTTGTATAAAAATAGAATAAGGATGTAGAAATTTTAATACAGTAATTAAATTCATGAATATGCTGTTTCATGTATTCTATTTAAAATGCCAAGCAAATTTAAGACGTGAGAACTCATTTTCTCATTAATACTTCCAATTAAAATTTCTACCCCTTCTCCAAGTCTTGGGGTAATAGAAGGAATAGGAAATGAGGAATACTCATTTGTAACTGGTGGATCGCTCAAGGAATCAGATTGAGGGGATAAAAAGTAAAACATGTTGAATTGAAATATTTTGGCATATTTTTCTCCCATATATGATAGTTTCAGGAATGAAAAATATTAAATATCAGATTGGCACTTCTACTCTCATGAGCTCATTATTAAGCAAGATGCCCAGAGAATTCATGGAATAGATTGGCAGGTTAAAGTGCTACAAACAAAATCTATACAGCAACATTAGCCTTGATCTTGGAAGGAGGAACCTACCGGTTAGTTGCTTAACCTTCCAACAAGTCTTCAAAATACTGACAGCTAGTTGTTAGGTCAGGATAGAAATTTTGAAATTAGCTTATTTTATTTAAAAATTAAAAATCATTGGCACCTCCTTACCACACTCAATAGAACACATTTTTGTTTCAGAATGATTTATTCTGAAACTCATACAATTTTGTTTTAGGAGACTTTAAACAAAGTATTACCACTGTTGCTTTCAGTGAAACTTCAGTAAGTAGTGATGACATGGGAGGTCCATAACAGCTGTGAATTCTCATTCTACCATGCACAAAATGTTCTTATGTACATTTATGTTTTCATACTTGAAATTCTTAGGAAGAGCTCTAGTTTGTGGCATATATTCCAAAAAGAATGAATTATAATTTTTATTTTCATGAAAACACATTTAATATATATAAGTTAACTTGACTAATTTCCTTGTTTAAATCAATGTATATATTTGAAATAAGGTTGACTTTAGGACGTTACTAAATATTTAATATGATACAGTTGATATTGAGAAAACAATTACTTTTTAATAACTGAAGCTTTATGCTTTTAAACAATGGTTACTTGAAAATGTTGTCACTAAACCTTTGGTGTCATTTCTTCAAAAGATGAAGTGAAATTTGTGTATGTGAGTGTGTGTGTGTGTGTGTGTGTGTGTGTGTGTGTGTGTGGCAGAGAGAGAGTGGGGGAGACTGTGTTTTTGATCTTCATTTTAATTCTGCAATTAGAAATTCTAGTGGAGATCTTTCATCAAATGCTTTTATGTTTAGTGATTTCTCTTAATGTATTTTTTTAGGTAACTAACTCTTTCTCTCTCTCTCTCTTCTTGTCCATAAAAAGAAACTATCGAGAGCAGAGGTATGTGATAAGAATAATCTGAACATATAACTGAAAACCAAAAGGTTTAAATCTTGTTATCATTTTTGGAATTCATACATACCATTATAAATTAAGTTTACTTTTGTTTTTATGTTGTAGTGGTCATAAACTAATCTTGATTTTTCATGGCCTTGAAATGATCATTTTAGTACTGTTGCTGTGGAATGTGTTAGTTTAAACTAGATCTATCATTAGTTTTAATGGTTTTGTCATCCAACAAAACTATAATTATCATTCTTATTTGTGTTACTTTTATAGTAATATATATTTAGAAGTTGATTTTTTCCTACCTAAAACAAAATTCCTTTATGTTAAGGTGTCACCTTTGTTAACATTAGTTGATTGGCTTTTCTTCACATTTATAACACTTCTCTTGCCCAACGATTTCTAAAGGAATTTATTTTTAGTGATTGTTGTTATTTTACTAACTTTCATTAATAAATGATAAAATTTATATAGGCACAGTATTGTGATCAGGAGAGCATCTTGGCATTTGAGGAATCTGTTTTATCTCTGCATAGGAATTTTTTTTTTTTTTACAGATTAGATAATTGTACAGGTTTTGAAAGATAATTTGCATAGTAAATAATCTCTGATTGCCAGTGCACTATTTTTTTTTAAATAAAAAAGCCCATAAAGTCAGGCAATCTGTTCATATAACCTTAAAATCTATGTTTAGCCAGCAGTGTCAAAAGAGATACAAAGCATTCGTGTACTTGGGTAAAACTTGCCTATATTTTCTAAATCTAAATTAGCCCATGTTGAGGTACACTCCTCACTTTTCACATTTAAAAACTTATAATTGCTATTAATTATTGATACTGAAAAATTAAAATATACTGGAAATTGACCATCTAAGGCCACATCATATAGTAGTAGTTTTGTACTCAAGATGCTTATGCAGGCTCCTAACTTTTCCCACAATTGTAGGAAATGTCTGAGGTAGATTAGAAATAAGATGTAATAAATGTGACACTTTATCAGACCCTAGCCACAGCTTTCATTTTTTTTTCACAAACTAGAATTTTAAACTTTGTTGTTTCCTTCTATGTTATAATTTAAAATTTGTATAAGGTTTTAGCCATAAGTGGTACCCACAGGGTACCCATTGAGATCCTGGCCAGTTAGCCATAGATATTAGAAAATAATGACCTTGCTCTGGAGTCACTGACTTCTATCATTAATGGAGAAAGTAAAACTGAAACAAAATTATTTAAATAAAGGAAATAGACTTCTTCGTGACATGTTTTAAACTCTGTGGCCAAAAAACACTGAAGAAGAGCTGAAGCTACTTATGCTTTCTGTTGGGTAGATATTGATCAGTTATACCAGAAATGTAAGTTTGGTGGCTTTCTTCAGTGAAAAATAAAATTATACTACAAAGATTAAAAACTGGTGATTTAGCTCAATTTCCATAAGAATTAAGGCTGTAGTGTAATTTAATATTGCTGACTATTTGAAAAGGAAAGCACAGTGTCATAAATACATAAGCAAAATTGTTATGGTGCTTTAAGACGTGTTCTCACCAGGGATATTCTCCAGAATAAAGGAATTGCCCACATTACCAAAAAAAAAAAAAAAAAAAAAATGGTTAATATGTAAACCTGAGCACCAATTTCTTATTCTAACTCAATATATGCATAGGTACAGTTAAGAAAATTTTTGTTAGAAATCTTTTTTGTGCCTGATGTAATTTCATGCCTCTTGGTAATCCTGGGAGTATTACCAGTATATGATGAATACTGAATCACCATTTCATCAATCTGGACACTCTTTGAAGTTGAGTTCATATATTGAGAGTTGTCACTTTTCAGCAGGTACCATTTTTTTAAATATATAAAAAAGCACAAATTTTATTTATATTTGCCCTTATGATTGTCTGTAGCTAATGATTCTTAGGGTTATATGAAAAGTGAAAATGAAGTCGCTCAGTCTTGTCTGACTCTTTGCAACCCCATGGACTGTAGAATACCAGGCTCCTCTGTCCATGGGATTTTCCAGGTATTATATAGGATTATATAATAATTGTTAAAATGGATAAACTGCAAGGGATGAACTTTAGATGAGGAAGTTGTGAGTATATAAATGTCTTCTGAAGGACTGTCTTTTATTAGAATGTATCTTAGTGGTTATAGAGAAGGTGATAAGACCAATGAACCAAAGCCTACATTAGGAAATTTACAGTCATCTGAAAATATCTAAAGATATTCCAGTAAAGATGTGCCCAATTCCAAAGAATGCCAGGGAATAGAAATAAAAATTTGAGTTGCTTTTAAATTAAGTTTTGCTCTGAGGTTCCATGGTGGGAGGACCAATCTAGAGTGAATCAGAAATATACCTGCTAGTATGTGGTCTTGGGAAATCAGTTAAACTTTCCCCAATTCCAAATGCAGGCAAAGTTCTTTGTAATCTGTGAAGGTTTCTAGTAAGGAAAATTATGAATATGTGGTCTCTGAAGACTTTGTGTTTCCCTAATCCTCAGATGAAAGAGATAGGTAGGTATGGTTGTCCTTAAAGAGTAAGGCAGCATTCCTGACATGAGTGAGGCCCACACATCCTGGTGTGAAAGCATTGGTGAACATACAGCTTTGCTTTGACACTAAATACATATTAAGTATATAGCCAGTTATGAGATTCTTTAATTAATGATACAATGGCTCAGAAATGCCAAACTCAGCATAGCTTTCAAATGACTGGAAATGTCAGGCAAGTAATTCTGTGAAGAAACCTGATAAGCTGGTAAATTTTCCCACCAGAGAATGTGTCCCCCAGGTTTTCGTTATATTGAAGGAATGTGTGATAAGTTTAATTTCATGTCTAGCAAAAAGATTAGAAGCAAGCCCTTTTTTTCTTTTTCTTTTTGTTTATAAGCTGCCTAATAAAAGATAGAAGCCCCACTCTGGGAGACAGAACTTCATACATTAATTATATCACTTTAGATCTGCCAGGGTTGGTGACTTCCCTGGTGGTCCAGTGCAGGGGGCGAGGTTAGATCCCTGGCTGGGGAACTAGGATTCCAAATGCTGTGAATATGGCAAAAATAAATAAATAAATATAAATCTGCCAGTATCATCTTGTGAAGGACGAGGAGCCAAGGTGAATTCTTAGATATCGTCTAGTTAGAAGGATGACTATTGATTATTTTCTTTAAAATCTCCAGTAAGGAAGGCCTCCATCTATTTTTTAGTTGATGCTATTATTTCTATTTTAGCCTAATTGCTTTAGGAGTTAGCAGCTATATACTTTGCAATAAGAATTAGAAGTTTGAATTTTAGTTTTCAGGCAGTTTTGCAAATAGCAATAGAATAAACTTGGATTTATAAAGCATCCTTATTCAGGTGCAATTAAACTTGGATTTAATTCAAGTTAAATTGAATTCATTAAACTTGGGTTTATAAAGTATTAAACTTGGATTTATAAAGCATCCTTATTCAGGTGCAATATTCTTTTGTCTGAAATGAACATACATTGTTGAACATACGTAATATGAATCAGAATAAATAATTAGTTCATATCTTCCTGATCCATACCTTAAGCAGAAACCCCCTTCCCCATTTCTTTTCTCTCTCTTACCTGTTTTAGCTACTTTACTTTCTGCTTGTAAACCTCCCTCCTTTTTTCCCCCAAGACTTTCTTAGGTTTTTAGTTTTTTTAATATTATTATAGTGATATTCATGCATCTGTCAATGTGACTTAGTACACAGTAAACAACATTTCTTCAGACAGCAATGTGACAATTCCAATAGCAGACAGCCCGGATACCAAAAAACCTTTGAAAAAGTGCCTCCTTCAGTCTTAAGGTTAAAACTTAATTTTTTTCATTATGATCTCATTTTGAGTATGTGTAAGAATTATAAAGTTAAATATTATGGTTCAGCAGACCCTTTAAGGAAAGATCAAACTTCTCTTATAACAGGAATCCTTTTTGAGGAAAAATAATTTAGCTAAATAAGTTTTATTTTCTTTTGGTTATTATTTATAGAAAAATTCACTCACATGTCTAAAATGTTTGCTTGTGATGTGGGAAATTTAAGGTAATTTTTCCATTATAAAACTTAGTACTGATCAGGTCACCTAATTCCAAAATTCTAAGAAACTAGTAAAATTTAGGAAGAAAAGCATAAAGACTAGAAAAATAAATTCGGTTTTAACACATTTAAAGCTATCACTTACTTGGTCATTTGTGGTCTTTTATAACAAATGATGAAGTAGTATTTTATTGAACATAGGGTCCTGATATTCTCTATCTTCACTAAAGGTTAATCAGGAAGAAGTAGGTTTGTAATAAGATATAATTGGATATTGAAAAAATAATAAATTTCTGGACAGTGAAGGCTGTTAAATAGTATTAAAAGATCTTTAACAAAGTTTATCATGTTATTAACATTTTTATGCATTTACTGCGTGAAGGAGTTACATACATTCTTTGTGGAATTTTAAGAAGAATGCAGTGTAATTTCTTCATTTTAAAGACTTCATGGTAGAGATAGAGAAGAGTCTAGTTTGCCTGGGATGATAAAAGCAAAGCCATGACCCTCAAAGTTCACACACTTAAACTTTCCTTTCAACCCTTTGACTGAAGCCCATAGTTTATGACATGTGTAGCATTTAGGATGTTTGTGTGCAGTGTAAAAGATGAACATGGACTGCAGAGAAATTACATTGAAGGATTTGTAAACCATGCTTAGCTAAACAAAGAGGCAAAACCATTGAGCCCCATGCATTGTGAGAAGCAGTCCATTTAAGTCTGCAGTCTCAGATAAGTGAACCCTTGGTAAATGCCTGAATGCCAGAACCATGTAAAGAAAGACTAATTTGGTCGCAAAGTCAAGTAAAGTCACAACTTGTATTTATTTAATTTGAATTTATGGGCTTCCCTGGTAGCTCAGCTGGTAAAGAATCCACTTGCAATGCAGAAGACCCTGGTTTGATTTCTGGATCGAGAAGATCCCCTGAAGAAGGGATAGGCTACCCACCCCAGTATTTTTGGGCTTCCTTTGTGGCTCAATCAGTAAAGAATCCACCTGCAATGCAGGGGATCTGGGTTTGATCCCTGGTTTGGGAAAATCCCCTGGAGGAGGGCATGGCAACCCACTCTAGTATTCTTGCCTGGAGAATCCCCATGGACAGAGGAGCCTGGCAGGATACAAACCATGGGGTTGCAAAGAGTCAGACACGACAGAGCAAGTAAGCACAGCATATAAATTTGAATTTAGTGAGGCACATCTCGTCAGCTTATAAAAATTATCATTAAAGGTAATAGTGATAAAAATGACTTGTTAACCATAAGGATTATTATTGGAAATGTAATAATGGGATGTTCTTTGGCATTCTTTTATAAGTATTAATATGATAAAAAAGGCAATTTTCCTACCTGAGGCAACTTACAAAACTTTGATTTTATTTTATTTTTTAAAAAATTAATAGAGCATTTTACTGATAGGAGGCAAGTCAGAAAATATGATTCCAGAGAGTTAAAGATCTCTTCCATAAACAGATATATAATTTGTGTTATTAACAGTATAAATATGGGAATTACATGTCTTTTCTATAAAATTAATGTTTCATAATATACTGGGAAAAAAAGATTTCATTTATGATCTGAAGTCACAAATACTTTGAAAGAATATGTATCAAAGAATTATGTTAATCCTGCACACAAATCTAATGAGAAATTTGATTTCCTTAAAGAGGAGAGGTAGATCACACAAGTTAGTATAGGTGCTTTATATCAGTTGTAAAATTTTATTAAACATGCCTATCTGGGGGTCATGCACTGGCAAAAGATCAGATTAACTACCAAAGTAGGAGCATTGACAAGGCAGCCCTATCTAAAGTTTTCTACCCTGTTCCCTTAGCAGAAGTAATAAAAATATGTTCCTATCTCAGTTGATTCAAAATCAGAGCAAATGGAGTTGGTAATAGTGCAGACTATGTAGATTTTCCCTTGTTGGAGATAAAGAACTGAGGTCATCCACCAGCCACCTATAAGTATCTTTCTGTAGTATCAACAAGAATTCCACTATTTTTCAAGTCTTTCTTCCTCTTGCTAAATTATCTTCCTTTACATATTCTAGCGTGCAGTTATAGAATTACATTTTTGATTGACATTTGAATCTCTTTCAATTTCTTTATATTCCTGCTGAATGAATAGTGAGGCCCCAGATTGTATAGAGAATTCAAATAATTTATTTGGATTAAATTATAGAACAGTTTAGAAATCAATCAGTTCTTTTAAGGCCAAATCAAGATTACATTTATAGTATTTAGAAATTACGAATAGTTTACACACCGCAGTGAAAAAAAGGATACCTTATCTGGGCAAGGACTGTCTGTCTTGATATGTCTCCTTCAACACCAGGTTTTTTTTTTTGTTTGTTTGTTTTTAAAGACAAAATGGCAATTAACATCTCTAAGTGTAATGAAGTTGCAGTGAAAAACCTCATCTTTTCATATTTTTCCCCGAAGCAAGGGTATATTCATCCAGATTGTAAAGACTTCAGTGATTGCATTTCCGACCTCTAAAATTAGAATGACTTTAACTTGTCACATTTATTAATAATCTTACACGTTGTTATAGATTTGATTCATGTAGATCATTATCCCTACCTCTTTTTTCCTAAAATAATATTTGTATATGTCTGTGTTCATGTGTGTGTCTTGTTTTCTGACTCTGAAATGTTTATTATGCCTTAGACAGTTACCCCAGGGAGATTATGTAAAAAAGCCTGGAGATGGCGACTCTTTTTATAGCGACATTCCTCCTGGAGTCAGCACAAACTCAGCATCTAGTTCTAAGAAGAGGTCTGCTTTTCTGTCGCATTTTCAGATTTCTACCTGTTCCATCACACATTATTCCATTAGTCAGAACATTTCATTATTTTGCAGCAGGTTTGATTACTTCTTCCTTCTTTCTTGAATGTTAAAAAATAGTATCCTTTGTTCTTTGATTACTCTACTTCAAAATGCCATATGCTCAGAACCAGTGGTTTAACAAATCAGGCCAGAAAACCAAACAAAAGAAAACTAAGCAAATAACAACCCTAAGTCTATATAGAAACTCCAGGGTTTTTCAATCTTGCTCTTCTACTGTTTCAGAAACTACACATAGTATTTTATTGTATTTTAAATGGTGAGCTTTATGTCATGTTTGGTAGTCAAAGAAAAAGGTTACTGTCACGCTTCAGTAAAAGCAGTTGTTAAAATAAATTGGTAATAGAAATGCTGCATTGAATTTTTTTAATTTTAAATTTATCAAAGCTAAGCTTGCTGTGAAAAAACGATTGCTTCTCTGTGAATCATATATTTGAATATTATGATTTTGCCTTTCATTCCTGGAATGATTAATTCTAGACTTTATAATTTAGAGCTGGTTGCCAAATTAATTTAAGCATTTTTAATATTTGAGTTTTATAGCAGTCCAGATGGGGTTAATATATTATTTATATGTCTTAAACTTGAAGGCTGTATTCTTGCTCTATGGTCTTAAGATATATAAGAGCATTTAAAATTCTGCATGCTTTATAAATGCTTAATAAAGTAAGCAGATAGAAGAAATAAATAGAATGTTTTAGGAAATGAGACCTTCATTCACATTGAAAAAAAGCTTAAATATTCCTCTGGAAGAGTTTCTTTAAAATTGTTGGTATGGCTGTAATGTATACTTTGGGCATAGTAGTTCCTTATAGACTGAAAGGGAAATTGCTATTTTATTGAAAAGAAACATGATCTCTTCTGGAGTTCTAAATAGAGTAACCTGCAAAAATTCTGCAGTGGATCACACTCTTTATAAACATCAGGAAAAAAAAAATGGAAGGAATTAGTGAGATTTGAGAACTCTGTGGAACTGTCCTCAGCATAAAGGATTGTTTTTTACTCAGATAACATAGCTTAAATCTAAAGTTAAATTATTAGTCTTTGCATAAGGAGTACAATTCTATAGAAGGATGTTCAAACATTTTATTCTTTTAATTCATTGGGTACTTTTTAGCTAAGAGAATAATCTTTTCTTAAAATCCTCACAGTATATATTTTCCTGATCAAATATTTAATTTTAAATCAAATCACATGGTAAATAACTGTAGAAATCTATAGATTCCAGGAGAATTTCTATTGTTCTTTTGTACAAAATAGGAGTTACTCTATACTTAGCAAATAATGGTGAAAAATCTAGGGAATTGCATAATAATTGTGCTGAGTTCCATTTATTTTCATTCATCAGTAGAAGGTTCCTTTTAAAATAGATGTTTTTTAGCAATTAACTGGAATGATATATGGAAAAGATTTAAATTACAGCACTATTTTCTAATGTACTTCAAGAAGAGCTTAAAATATTGATTTGAATCTTTACCAGATTTTAGCAAAATCTCAATGGGTTTTGACTTTTAAACAATTAAATATTGTACCAAATTATGTGATTCCTCCTAAGTATATGCAGTTTGTCAAAATGCTTTTCTTATGTGGTTCAAGGTAGGTGTGTAAATTTTGCTTCTTGTAGACAATTCATTTAAAGATGGCAGGACACAAAGAGCAGAAGGGCTTAATGGTGCATGGACTTTGTGAGAGAAAACTCCATGATAAACATCTGACTCAATTCAGTTATTGGACAGTTCACCAACAGTACCGTATTTGGGAGGGGGGTGCATATTAGTGGAGACAAATGCCAATTTTCAGAAAATAATTTTATTGTTTAAGAAAACCTAAATATTAGGTTTTGATAAAGATTTGTCTTTGATAAAGGTTAACCAGGTTCAACTGAGCAGTTCTTATTGAAATCTCTTGAAAGTCCATGTTCTCATAATACTTGAATGGAAGCCATTGCTTTACAATTAAGAAACATCTATGGTGGGACCCCATTATAACTTGCTGCATGGATTATGTAACTGAAATATGTAGTGTATTTGCTCTGTGTGATTCTTGGGAATGTAATTGGCTTGCACTGTATCCTGATACTTTTCAATTACAAACTCTTGTAATGGGGTTCCATTGTATTTGACTTTTCTTAAATTGAATGTTGTGTAATTCTGCCTTCTTCATGAAGACTTTCATGTTTTCTTCATTCTTTCATTTCAGATTTTTTCTTTCTTGATTTATTTTAATGCTCAGTAATGCTTAGAAATGTTGCTTACTGATTTCAAAACATTCGTTTGATTATATTTTTGAACAGTATATACACATTTTCAATTTCAGGTCAAATGGACTGTCTCATTCTTGGAGTGAAAGGATTCCAGACACAAAACATATTTCAGACATCTGTGAAAATGGACGACCTCGGAGTAACTCTTGGCAAGGTATAGGGCAGCGTTCTGAACCCATCTGTCCACATAATCTTAATTCTGTATTGTGTAGTGCCTGGTTATAAAGACTTGTTCTTTTTCATTAATTCTTCAGCTCTTCTCCCAACAGAGAGGAGGACATTTCTTATGAGAGAATCTGGTTCTTTTTTCTTGGTTGGGAAATGATGGGATTTGGTAGCACCAGTGCGCTGGGTACATGAGAAGGCTGCACAGTGCTCTGAAGCCCTGTGTTCGGGGCTGGTGCTGTTGTGAATTGCATTCACTTAAATACAGTGTAATTAAACACACAGAAATTGTTTTTTTATATTCAAATCTAGCCATAAACCATCTTTTTCAGGTAACCTGGGAGGCAACAGAAAGAAAATCAGAGGCAAAAGATTTAGACCTCGGTCTAATTCAACTGAGTAAGTCTGAACCTCTAATGGAAAAAGACCCTGCAAGGTCCTGTGTAATTAGTGTGAAATGTTAATTAACCTGATCATCATAGAACTGTTAAACATGCCTCTGGGTCTTGGTTTTGTCTTTTTAATCCTTTTATATTTATTTATTTTGCTGTTTTAAAATTAACCATGGCTTTTCTCTTTTACATAGGCATCTCCGCAACTGTGCCCATACCAATACCCCCTGATAGTTGGGGGGCTCACCCTCGCTGCAGGCTTTGTCCTCCAGTAACCTGCCATTGTGGTGTTTTGGTTCCGTTTGAAGGGAATTTTGATAACATTCCTTTCTTCTCATCGCCCGGGGTCCAGCCATTTCAGAGGGGTCACCTTTCCTCTCCCCAATATTCACACAGCCTAGAAGCATCAGGGGGAAGTTTCCACTGTACTAGAGCATGAGAACTGCTCGCAGTGTGAAACCACCGCTCCCAGGGCTTCATGGCCATCTAAGCATTCTCTCAGACTACTGGAATATGGGTCCCTTTAAAATTTTCCTTCTGAGGACATTTCAAAGGCTATTTCCCTAAACTTGCTCTTTAACAGAGTCATTGTCACTGAATGCAACGGTCTGTATTTTAAACAATAGCCATGTGTTTTTTAAGTCGGATGGGGTGAGCAGTTACGTTTAAAGTCATTTATAGTGAGGTAAACACCATACACTTTTAAAATTTGTCTCTCCACTTAAGCAAAATCAAGCAAAACCAAGTTTCTTAAAACCTTTATCTCCCATCATGGAATAAAACACATCCTTAGTTTTCTTCTGGACCTTGCCACCTGGTTTTAATTAACCATAGTTTTTGGACCTACCTAATTATTATTATTATGTATTTCTCATTGCAGTGCTAGTGATTATTCCCTGGATCTCTATTGCTTCTTCATGTGTTAATACTTTAAAAATCTGAATAGCAGATATTTGTTCACTGCTTGTCAGAAACTCATATTAGCTTTTCCATCATATACCCTACCTTTTTCAGTCCAGGACAATAACATTGCCCTGAAATTTGGAGCTTCCTGCTGATGGTATTGTCTTGTAAGTGGCTTGTCAGTTTACTAGAGGATATGTTACCTTAGCAACAAAAAATAGGTTCCAGTGATACCATTGCATGGTCCAGAATGGCATCATAGAACTCCATCACAAATAACTAATCTGTTAGAGTTTATCTTATATATTCCCAAAGTGCTTGGATGCTTTAGGGCTCATCATGGATAAACTCTTGGAATGTTTGATTTGTTTTGCATGAGGTCACCTGGTAAGAGCTTCTTAGCTTATCTCAGTTGCTCACAAGAGTACAGGTAAAACTGCTGAATGTTCTTCAGGACTTCCTTTGTGTAACTGTGTAGTGTTTTAACAGTATTTCCTGTAACAAGGCTTTGAAAACTCCTAAGTGAACAACCACCAAATATCCAATATTGCATTAAAACCATGAGTTTAGGACCCAAGGAATACTTGGTGTTTAGTGACATTTTCTAGCAAATCACTTATTTTTTAAAATTATTTATCATGCAACAAATATTATGATACTGTAGACAGCCCTTGAGAAATCTTGCCTGTGAGATAATTACTACATTTAATAAGTCATCATAATGGAATCATCATTATGAAGAGGTATTAAGGATGCTCTCAGATTTTTCAGACTTTCAGATTTGGTTACATGACCCATATAAGCTAAACAGAACCAAGTTTGTGAAGCTGACCACTTCTCACATTCTCATATACCTTATTGTCCAGACACTATGGTTTGTTTTATTTTTCTTAAAAGAAATCCTAACACATAGCATATCAGGAATTATGTCAACAGTTTTTTTTAATACTTCCCATGTTTATTAAATAATTGCAATTGCATCTGATATAACAATATCATTTGTGTGACTTATAAGAGGAGCAGTATGACCACAGACAAACATATCTTTTAAATTTTTTTTTAGGTTAAGAGTTACTATCAGGTCCATTATTTCAACATTCCCTTTAGTATCTGATCATCCCAAAGGATGATGAACATGAGTTCATTAAAGAAACCGTGCACCACAAATGCATACTGTGCTATAAAACATCCTTGTTTATTGTATTGTTTTTCCACTCAAAGCTTTTGCATCTTCCTCACTGTTGTACATGATGTAAAAACAAAAGGTTTTTGGCTTAGACTTTGTATTATATATTGTGTTTTTACAGGAGGGAGCCCCAAGCACCTGAGCCTGGGCACTCCCTCGCCCAGACAGTCCCATCCCAAGGCATAAGCTCAGGGGGCTCTGACAGCCCCCAGACAGGGAGTCTGGATCACAGGTCAGTCTCCACCTGCCCCTTCATTCTGGGCTGCCACTTAATCTCCCTCCAAGTCCCTTCCTTGGCTGAGAGCAGAGTCATTTGATCTCTGACTGACCGCCAACGTCTGCTCAGAGGTGCTCCTGGTCCAGCCAGCACCGGCTAATTTTCCTCTGCCTTTCCATTCTGGAGAACACAAAAGGGCTCTCCTATCGGGTTGAACGCTTTTTTTTTTTTTTGCATGTTGCGCTACAAGCCAAGTCAAGCCACGTAGGCAGATGCATCGCAATTTGATGAAATCTCATCACTCTAGCCAGCACGACCTAGAGATTATTAGGAGGTCCACTGTGACACGTTCATAGGCACATCCCCAGAGGGAACCTCAAGTGAGAGCTCTCTTCAGTGACTTAGCGTGAAGTGATCACAGCTTTCTGAGATGCACCCTGACACAGAGAGAAAGGCCTGACATGTGCAAGTCAGGCCACATGTCTGTAGGTTTCTTGGAACAGCCATGGCTGTTCCTTGGAGCTTCTAAGATTGACAGTGAAAGGAACACGTCTCTTCCTGGAAGTGGCCGACTGCCTGTGGGTGACTGCTGTGCGGCTATGTTTCACCCGGTAACAGCTGCATGGGCTTTTTCTACAGTTTTCCCCAGGCCAGAGCATTCACTAGCCTTTATGTGTGGCTGCACTTGCTTTTTTACTTTTTTCTTTCTGTTCAGAGTCTTAGTGGAAATCTTTATGCAAGTTTAAATTGGCTATCTCTGTCAAAAGCACAAGTTGGCAATGATTGTGGCTAAAGGCAAAAAGAAGTGTGAGTTGTGCCCAAGTTGGGTATTATCTTAGCAAAAATGGTCTTGTAAGCATGAAAAGCAAGCAAGCCCTTCCCTCAGGAGGGAACTGATGATGTTATTTTGTAGTGTACATTGGTTATAACTAAAAAGGAAAGGGAAACTTGAGGGAAAGCACTATGGAAATATAACCTAATATTGTTTATATAACTGGAAATGTATCTTGATTTAAATGTATCTACAAAAAAAAAAAACGCTAAATGTGGAGGCAAGAAGCAAACTTGAACCCCCCAAAAAGCAGTGTATTTTATAATTTCCCCTGGTTTGTTTTGAAATAACTTTAAACATTTTACTGAGCTTAAATCTTCACTGTCTATGGTATCTCTGGAAGTTACCTTTTAAATGAGAAATCTCAGTGTAAAATTTCCAAATTCGTCTGTGACTGAATTTGTTGAATCTTTATGTATTTGACAAGGGCATATTCTAAGAGGATGTGTTTTTGCTTGGCTCCCAGGGTAAAAATCAAAAGAAACTCTGGAAAAAATATAAAAACTCTTGTACTCATAATTTTCCTGCCTTTAACACCTTCCTTTGTGCAGTAATTCTGATGGAGACTTTGTCAGATCCATCAGGAAAATGTTAGCTAAGGTCATTATTGTCCTCTGACAGTCACTCACGCAGTGATCAGATACTCAGAAGGCAACTTCTGAGGCATTTCCTACTGGAAACATGAATGTGAAGTGCACAAAGGGGAGAAAAGATGGAATGGCAGCTGCACCTAAGTTACCGAAACCACCTCAAGATCATGGAGGCCTACTGGGACCATGCTGTGTTTTGGGGCTCCAGGATCAGAAGAGTGGGACCCTTTCTGCTCATTATAGAGCCAGCTGGATCACCTTTCTCCTAAACTCCAGCTTGGGATCTGCTCTCAGGAATGAGACAGAAACCGTGTAAAATCTTTCCTTCCATACTGGAAAGAGAGCTTGGCTTCTTTTAATTGTTCTTGGGATGTTATATTCTGAAACACCAGGTTGGAATTGCAGCCAACTGAATATTTTCAAAAAGGCCCATTATCATTTGAAAGCCAAGGAGACAAATGAGTGGTGGCCTGGAAAAAGCCTTTGGAGGTGGGTGAAGGGGGCTGCTGACATTACTCTGAAAGAGAGTTTCTGATTCACTTTGGGAAACCACTGGAAAGGCTTTCCCTGAAAGGTTGAATATATGCTAGAATGCCTTGAGCCTTCTTGTAGCTGAGTTAATTGTCATGTTGTTGTACAGACTGCCTCATATTCACCCAGCATCCATCCTGGTTTATTTGCCATAGTCACTTGCATTTAGAGGGTGAAGAACATCCTTGCTAAGCTTTGTGCTGTGTATTTTCAGATTTTCTATCTTGTTCTGCTTTCTTTGTTCCTTCCATTGCTTTCTGCAGGTATTTAAACCCATGGTTCAAAAGAGACTATAATGTAGCTAAGTGGGTAGAAGATGTGAATAAAAACACTGAAGGACCATACTTTAGGTATTTTATAAATTAATTTTATATCCTTTTCAAACTCTCCCAGCACATACAAATACTGTTGTGTGACTGGTTTTCTATCTTGTATCTCCCAATACAAGTTCCCATAGGTGGAAAAGGTTCTTATTTATTTGCTGCCTTTTGACTTCTGTTTTTGGCTTCATGAGCAAGTCTAGTTCTTTTCTGAATGTTTCAAATGAACATATTTGAAAGGGTTTCCATTTAGTGCATGTTCCTATCACCATCTTGAGCTTTTTAGTAGCTTTCTCTTCATGTTATGCTATGTAGTGTTCTATGGGCATGAAGCATACTTTCCACTAATAAAGAAGCACTAATAACCTGAACAATTTAATTTCTAGAACCTAGCAATTTCATAATGCATTTTTCCTACTTACTGCCTTAAGAGTACATAGTACATACAAAAACTCAAAGAAAAACATGAAAAGTAACTAAATGAAATGTAGTAGAATTTTACTTTCAGTAAAAGCAATTATTTGATGGAACTTGAAAATTATTGAGATTACTATTGACCACAAGAGCGAGTATGGAATGAGATGAGGCTTTGTTTGTTCAGTATGGCCATTTGCTACCGGAGAAGAGCTGTGCTGAGAAGGGTGTTAAGGATTCTCAAAAAAGCCTCTAAGGAATTTTTTATTCCATTGTAAGAATGTTGTTGTCTAACCCTTCAGGTAGAAATAGGAAAAAGTTCAGAAACACGATCTTGATTCACAAAAAGGCAGACAGACTATTCCTCTATATTGGAAACTAGCAAATTTACTCAATTCACTACAGCTCAGTTAACATTAGAGGTCAGCGAGAATTTCCAAGAGCTCCTAATGGCATTTTTTCTCTCTTTACAATATCAAACTGATTTCCTGGATGTAAATATATGCTTTAAATCTGACAACTTTGTGGACAGTTAATGTAAAGAAGCAATATAGACTCAATTACTACCTCTTTGGAGCATAACTTCAACAGTTAGCTTTCAGATTCCTTATTGCCATGACTTCGATCAGCATTGATCAGATATCAAAATATGTATGTTTTCAACTCTCAGCACCCATACAAGGTGGACTTTCTCTTCCAGTGTACCATTTAGTTTAGACATGTATAGTTTGAGAAAATGATTAGACCAACCTGCATTTTAATTTGATCCATACATTTGCATATAACTCAAGGAAAGCATAACCCTGCTTGCTCACAAAAATATCTCCTGCTTTTATACCCCATCTTCCCTCTTCTTCCCTGCCCCTCTGCTAATACCACTTTCCCACTGAACTTCATACACATACACTCACATTCAAACATCCCACCTCACCTATAGCTCCCAAGATGGCCAGCGTCAGGAAGACAGGTAAGATGATTTTGAATGTTACTTGGAATCTTGGCTCACCTGCGGTCCTACTTCTCCTTTTTATTTTCCTCAGGCTTGTGGGCAGATTATAATTTGTATCAGCCATGGAACCAAAACACAGTAACACAGTGACTTTGGTCCCATATGGGGTAGGGCTTACATGACCTAAATGGACTTAGCATTTTTGTAACACTGATTTGTGAAATGGTACTCCGGAAGAGTTGATTCACCTCCCCTGGGTGAGCTGAGTAGTTTATGTGGCTCCCAGAGCAGAGTTCACATTTTTTAAAATCAGCACCCAGGTCTGCCCAGAAGCTGCATGAATAAATGCAATTTGGATGGGGGAATGCCTCAGCTTCCCCTGTTGCACGTGCAAAGCTGCAAGGGCAATGGTAGAGGGTTTCTTCATCTTCTTTCATGATGAGACATTGGTCCCTACAGTGGATAGTCATACGAAGAATTCCTTATTAAATACATATGTATGTTTAAAGGCTAGATAAAATTTAGTGGAGGGTTATAAGTTAACTGTCATTTAGGGGTTAATAAGGGTTATGCCTGTAAGACCTGAAAGTCAACATAGAATTTTTGTGGAAGTGGTAAATAATTGAGATGTTCCAGGGCTTAGAACATTTGATACTAACACAACAGAGTGAATTTCATCCACTGTCTGTCCACACCAAGCCTCAAATAGGAGACCCCAAAGGCTTATGCTTTGCCAACCCTATGCTTAAGCTCAGGTCTGCTTCGTCTGCCGCCAGGTCATTCATTCAGGATTACCTGCCAAAACCACCAATGAGGGCAAAGGTCACTTTATTAATCACCTGTGTGGTGTGGGGTTTGTGGCATCCTTATTAAAATGCAGTGGGGACTCTGACTACAGCAAACTGGTCCAAAAGACAGTCCAGCATTGAAAAAAGAAAAATGGTATCTATATTACTCTGAAGAGCAAAGCCAATGCAGGAAGATTTTGAGTGATCAGACTGCCTTGCTTGGGTTCCCTTACGCAGTTCTTATATGACAGTATTTGTTCAAATTGTTGTCAGTATATATTCAGATCATCACAAAGGAGCAGGTGAGGTCACAGTGAGCGCATTCTCCTTTCACAGCTAGATCCTGGGAGCAGTTCTGCTGGCGACAGTGCTTTACCAGCTTTTGGAAGGTTTCCTTAGTGATGTGTATTATCCACTTGATTACTCACTTCATCCGTGGTTTGTTAGTTCTTTTCCATGATCTTGTGGAAATGTAATAACTCTGGAAAGAAACTAATGATAATAACTGCCATGTATTGGGTGCTTGCATTGTTCCTTTATTTCTCGCAACATCATGAGATGTAGGCATTCTTATTTCCTTTCTGTGTATGGAGAATACTGAGGCAGAAGAGTAACTCGAGGTAACACAGCTAGTAAGTGTCTGAACCCAAATTACGAGCCTGGCTCTGACTCAGACATCTGTTCCTTTTCCATCAGACTACTATAACATTTGCATATGAACACAGCCAAGTGAATTAAGGGGTGGGCATGTGTCCCACGTGTGTGTGACTGGTTTTTGCCTGTTCTGAGGGACAGAAGTGAACCAAGATTGGCCTTGTCTGTGGACAGAAGGCAAACCCAGAGGGTCTGATGTAGCCCCCAAATACTCCACAATCCATCTGCACATGGACATACCTTCACTGTGTAATTCTCAATGGCACCCGTTATGATTATGGGTTGTTATGTTTTTTAAAAATGCAGTCATGATAATGGTTAGCATTTATCCAGAGTTTACTTTGTAAAGTGAATGAGCTGGGTTGGTGCTTGGTTTTCGGTGAAAGCCAGATTGGAACCACCAGGCAAGTAGCCAGGTTCAGAAAAGTGCCTGGAGGCGGTATTGAAGAAACATTTTTCTTAGATATTTGTGAAAATTTTGAAGTTCGTTTTCATTTTCCCTAAACTAACTTACCTTACCTTGTTCTCTCCTCTTATTCTGACTCCTGCTCTGGTGCTCTGCATCCCCCCTAGATAGTCCCCTGATGCTGTCACACATCACTCAATCCTCGACCTGAAGCCCCTCACCCCTGCTAAACTGTGCTGCTTGGTTTCTCTCCCTGTTAGGGTTCAAAGTGTCAGTTCAACTGGTGTGTTAATGTAAGAAGTAGTAACTGTGTAATTTCTTTGAGGTTCTGGAGGATACCTCTTTGTTTTTAACTCATTGTTGGCTTTGGCCAGGGAGATATTTGAGGGGGAAGCTGGACTTCCAGCATCCTCATTGGAATGGCCCTGTGTGTATACAAAGCTGATCACTTGGAACGATGACCAAGTGAATGGCTGGCATGACTTTGAAGCTATAAGCCAAAAATACCTCATGCTATGGACACACATGCACACAGCAACATGTTAAAAAGATGACTGAGTCTGTATGATCCCCTAAAGTAAACGAGGGTTAGTTGTTTGTGTACCTGACTCTTTTTCTGAACTTGGATGTCTTATCAGTAGTGATTAGGCTAAAAATCTGGACCCAGTTTAATATCCCTAATTTTAGAAGGATGTATTTAAATATTTAATACAACAGTATATGTTCACTTTGAACATAGTGAATTTGTTTCCTAAAGATCACAGTCCTATTTGAAATGTTTTCCTAAAATTGAAAAAAAAAAACACATTAATTTCTGAGTTAGAAAAAGATGCAGTATGCAGTAGTACATTGCTTTAATAATACTTTAGAGGATTTGCAGTATTTATATATTCTTAGTTCCACCCATCTTCTCTTCAGTGGAGAGCTTTAATACAAGAGGCATCAAACAGTTGCAATATTCTGACAGTTCACATGAAGGACCATTTGGTCCTGGACATTTTCCAAAAATAGAGGAAAAAGTAGGAATTACAGATTAAAAGCAAACTGAGTCATTCTTGATTCTTAAAATTGAATCAAATCTTAGGATTTGTAGGAAAAATTATTTTCAAACCTTAACTTGAATTCAGTGTCCATAAAATAGAAAGTGACTTGAAAACTATAGCAAAACCAAATCTGTGGATAGGAATGAAAATTTAGAATCAGGGAGGAAAAGTTATCTTTATTTGGTGCAGGCAGTACAGTCAAGTGCAGAAGGCAATGGCTCCCCACTCCAATACTCTTGCCTGGAAAATCCCATGGATGGAGGAGCCGGGTAGGCTGCAGTCCATGGGGTCGCTAAGAGTTGGACACGACTGAGCAACTTCACTTTCACTTTTCACTTTCATACATTGGAGAAGGAAATCGCAACCCACTCCAGTGTTCTTGCCTGGAGAATCCCAGGGACGGGGGAGTCTGGTGGGCTGCCATCTATGGGGTCGCACAGAGTCGGACACGACTAAAGTGACTTAGTAGCAGCAGCAGCAGCAGAAGGCTACCCCATCACCAACACTCACAGGCTAAATCAGTCACTTACAGCAGGTGAAATGCACCCTGCTAAAATGAGTCCCTGTTGCTCCAGCACGGAGGTAACCACTTCAGTGATGTTTGTCATTACCACCTTGTATCAGGAATTGAGGAGTCATGGATGTGTAGTGGTAACATTTGTGAAATGGGTAGCTACTGATAAATGATCATGCCTATTTTCCATTGACACAGTGTAAGTTGAGGTTCTTCATTTTCAGCTGTTTTTTTTTTTTTTTTCACTTTAAAGACAAGATAGCAGATATGGGCTTTCCCAGTGTGCTTTGCTTAGTCACGGATATTACCACTGTACATGCTGAATAAAACACAAACAGTATAATACACCAAGAGCTCATGCAAATTTTTCACACGGAATATCTCCGTGATGAGAACACATGTTATACAAATAAGAAGAGTTTTTGTTGTTGTGTTTCAAAAATTCCACTCATTAAAGTGTTGCCACCTTATCGACATGACAAGTATACCCTACATGAGTTATCAAGATCTATGTCCATGGCTTAGAATCCTCCCCTATACAGCTATGATGATTGTAGGGACTAATCAGACCATTTTTGTATGTTCTCATCAGACTCTTTGTTTGGCTGGAACTCTGCACTCCTTACTGCTTGCATGTTTACTAATTTGTTATTAAAACCCTTGTATCTGCCTTTGTTCTGTCACAACTAACACACTGGCCTCTGAATGCATGAGTTTTGTATAAACTGGTGTGTGACTTAGTAACTAATAAATGTATCAATTGCATCATATTTTAAGATCTTAAAAATACAATTGGAACTACTGTACTAAAAATTTTTTTACATTAAGTCATAAAATAAGACAGACTTAATATGTTGTACACTTAATTTACCATTATGAGCTCTTAGAATATTTTTAATCTCTTCTTCACTTTAACTTTTTAAAACTCTGTTTTAAAAAAACCCTCATTATTTGCTTTCTAGCTAAAAAGTATGATTCTGTGTACTAAGATTTAAACAATCCATTGCAGTTATGAAATTAGGAAGATAAACACACTAGCTAGCATTCCAGTGTTGTGAGTGACAGAGTGTGTCCCAGTAGTTAAATCTTTGCAGTAGTGGCCTATGAAAGTAGAAATCAGAGGGTTCTTTCTGAACCCACTTTTCAGAATTTGAAAAGATTTTAGGCAATTACATAATATGTATCTCATGTGTTCTCAACGTCTCAGGACTTTATCTCCTGCCAAGTCTCCTTCTTCGTCAACTGGGTCTATTGCGTCCAGCAGAAAATACCCTTATCCAATGCCTCCCCTTCCTGATGAGGAGAAGAAAGTGAACCGACAAAGTGCCAGGGTATGTGAGAGCTTCTTCCATCCATATATTAACATCCTCAGTCATTATCATTTATTTGTGAGTTGATATTTTAAAAGACAGAGCCATTTTCCTGTTTTTGTTTGTAAGAACATGAAAAAACATGAGATTGAAAAAAATAGATGGTTCTTAGGGCTTTTGGGCCCAAATTTGTTTAATTACTGATGAATTTAGAAGTATTGGGCATGTATTAATCATTCACTTCTTTTTATTTATGTCTTTTGTTATTCATCAAAGTTAATATATTACAATCTGGAATAGACAAAACAGAGACTGTATTTTGTTTTATCAGTTTTTCCATATACCTGGAAATTTCTAGAGATTAAGTAAACCAACCTTATTTCCATGCACAGTTTGCTTACTCAGACTTCTCACTGGCAAATAATACCCAATAGGATTTAAGGACTAGGAACCCATAACAGGAAATCAGATCAGTGTCTTGGGAATGGGGGTGGAATTTAGATGCAAGGAAAGGAGCCTTGAAAATCTAAGATTAAGAGTATAACAAAGAATAGAGTGAAATTTAGCAAGCTTTTATTTAAAAATATTAAAAACATATTTGGAGTTTACTATTTTTATAAAAATGTGATTCCCCAGAAGTTTTGTAGAAATCCTAAGTCCTGTTAGTCTCACAACATTCCCAAGAACACTTCCATTGTGCAAAATGTGAGACATAGTTGAGTTTAGAGAGGGAGACCAGCCCTCAGAGACTAATGTGAAAGAAATAAC
Source organism: Moschus berezovskii (assembly GCF_049115385.1). Lineage (NCBI taxonomy): Eukaryota > Metazoa > Chordata > Mammalia > Artiodactyla > Moschidae > Moschus > Moschus berezovskii. The sequence goes on from NC_142462.1 coordinate 81,564,266, forward strand.
TAAGGAATAATTACCTTTATTGATGTACAGGCTCTGTTGTGGTTAGTTATGTTGTAACTTTGATCTTCTCAGAAATAATTTTGCAAAAAATTAAAATGAAGCTTTAAAAGCCTGGACAGATTTATCTGCTAATGGGTCCCAGGTTCTGAGGCTTTTTGGTTTTGAAAGATATTTTAGAGCCTCTTAGATTCTGAACTTAAATTACAGGGTTCAAGGTAAACATGGATCATTTGAATTTTAACTTGATCAACTCAGAATCAGTAAGAAAACATAAGTTGTTAAGAAGTGATTAGATAACTATAATCAAAAAGACTTTAAAAGCCATCAGTTTTGTTTTACTAACCATACAAAAAATTACCTACATATGTTAAGATGGGAAATGGTAAAAGGTGGAAAGATAAAAGATAACTCAGATTCTCATCACTCAGCTTTCTGTCCCTAAAAAAAAAAAAAAGAGTTGTGAGTAGGCATCCAGTTGTTGGTGACATAAGTATGTGGTAATGAAACCTTCGCATTCCGAGATGTCTGGCTCTAGGTCAGTGATCACGTTATCGTGACTATCTTGGTCGTGAAGATCTTTTTTGTACAGAGCCAGACATCTTGGAATGTGAAGTCAAGTGGGCCTTAGAAAGCATCACTACGAACAAAGCTAGTGGAGGTGATGGAATTCCAGTTGAGCTATTTCAAATCTTGAAAGATGATGCTGTGAAAGTGCTGCACTCAATATGCCAGAAAATTTGGAAAACTCAACAGTGGCCACAGGACTGGAAAAGGTCAGTCTTCATTCCAATCCCAAAGAAAGGCAATGCCAAAGAATGCTCAAACTACCGCACAGTTGCACTCATCTCACACGCTAGTAAAGTCATGCTCAAAATTCTCCAAGCCAGGCTTCAGCAATATGTGAACCGTGAACTCCCAGATGTTCAAGCAGGTTTCAGAAAAGGCAGAAGCACCAGAGATCAAATTGCCAACATCTGCTGGATCACGGAGAAAGCAAGAGAGTTCCAGAAAAACATCTATTTCTGCTTCATTGACTATGCCAAAGCCTTTGACTGTGTGGATCATAATAAACTGTGGAAAATTCTGAAAGAGATGGGAATACCAGACCACCTGACCTGACTCTTGAGAAACCTGTATACAGGTCAGGAAGCAACAGTCAGAACTGTACATGGAACAACAGACTGGTTCCAAATAGGAAAAGGAGTAAGTCAAGGTTGTATATTGTCACCTTGCTTATTTAACTTATATGCAGAGTACATCATGAGGAGCGCTGGGCTGGAAGAAGGACAAGCTGGAATCAAGATTGCTGGGAGAAATATCAATAACCTCAGATATGCGGATGACACTACCCTTATGGCAGAAAGTGAAGAGGAACTCAAAAGCCTCTTGATGAAAGTGAAAGAGGAGAGTGAAAAGGTTGGCTTGAAGCTCAACACTGAGAAAACAAAGATCATGGCATCTGGTCCCATCACTTCATGGGAAATAGATGGAAAACCAGTGGAAACAGTGTCAGACTTTATTTTTTTGGGCTCCAAAATCACTGCAGATGCTGATTGCAGCCATGAAATTAAAAGACGCTTACTCCTTGGAAGGAAAGTTATGACCAACCTAGATAGTATATTAAAAAGCAGAGACATTACTTTGCCAACAAAGGTCCATCTAGTCAAGGCTATGGTTTTTCCCGTGGTCATGTATGGATGTGAGAGTTGGACTGTGAAGAAAGCTGATCGCCGAAGAATTGATGCTTTTGAACTGTGGTATTGGAGAAGACTCTTGAGAGTCCCTTGGACTGCAAGGAGATCCAACCAGTCCATTCTAAAGGAGATCAATCCTGGGTGTTCATTGGAAGGACTGATGCTAAAGCTGAAACTGCAATACTTTGGCCACCTCATGCGATGAGTTGACTCACTGGAAAAGACTCTGATGCTGGGAGGGATTAGGGGCAGGAGGAGAAGGGGACGACAGAGAATGAGATGGCTGGATGGCATCACCGACTCTGTGGACATGAGTTTGGGTGAACTCCGGGAGTTGGTGATGGACAGGGAGGTCTGGCGTGCTGTGATTCATGGGGTCGTGGAGAGTTGGACATGACTGAGCGACTGGACTGAACTGAATGAAACCTTAGGTGATGTCATTCCTTCCCTCCTCAGGGAATTGTTGAAGTAGAACACCCCACAATTTCTCCCTGATAAACTGTCTATATCATTTTTTCTTCTATCTAGTTGGGGACATTCACTCACCTCTTGTCATGCTAGGGTGTGGGTTTTGGGGGGTGTTCTCATATGAGAGCCCATGGAAATGACATCCCCCTTCACAAGAAATATCTGGCCCATGGCCTTATCTCTAGGCTGAATGGGGTGGCTGTGAAGACTGTAGCCTTGGGGACCTTTTGTGAAAGGTCTGCTTGGTTCCATCCACTGTGGAATGGCCACATGATCATGTAGCAGATCCCTACAGTATCAGTTCAGTTCAGTTCAGTCACTCAGTTGTGTCCGATTCTTTGCGACCCCATGAATCACAGTACGCCAGGCCTCCCTGTCCATCACCAACTCCTGGAGTTCACTCAAACTCATATCCATAGAGTCGGTGATGCCATCGAGCCATCTCATTCTCTGTTGTCCTCGTCTCCTCCCACCCCCAATCCCTCTTAGCATAGGCAACCCCTATCTCTGGGATGTCTTCGTGGGCTGTGGACAATGTAACAAGCAGATCTGTCTGTCAGCAACCCCTCTGTTACAGCGATCCAGATATGGCCAAGGTCATGCCTATTCCTAAAAGCGATGGCTTTGCAATTTTTTGCTCCTCTTTCCTCACTGGATTAATCGTGGCCTTCAGGTTTTCCCAGTGTCATTCCTTTGCTCTTCTCTTCTTTATGTGAGCTGCAACTTAATATTTAATCTTTCTAACCATTTGTGAAGAAACTGGGCTCACTGAAGCTGAAGTTTGAACTCTTTTCTACTTTGCACCATCATCTGGGCATCAATCGAGATCTTCCCTCCCTCAGATGCCCTGCAGACCTCCTGGTTAACCATAGTTATTCATTATAACTTGTCTCCATCAACAGGTGTCATCCATAGCAGAGATCCTCACAGTTGGGAGACTTGGTGTTTTTTGTTTTTTTTTTTAATGAAAAGGTCATATAAAGCAGACCTAAAACAGATAACAGAATATTTCCATGAAGAGTCAAGAGAACAAATTAAGAAAATCTGTAGAGAAACGCCCACTTAGTCCCTTAGCTATTTCTCCTCCTCCCCCACTCAGAAACCCATTAGGTATCCTACTATGATATGCCCCAGATCGCCTGTAAAAATGGAATTTGGATGGAAATTGGATGCAGCTGCTCTGGTCTTAGCTTTCTTTATTCATGTCCATAATAATTATACCCAGATCATATTTCTGGAGACATATTTTATCAGCCTGATTTCTTTTTTCTTTTTTTAAAATTGGTCTTTCTTCTCTGGCGAACTGAATGGCACTTCGCTTTGATCATGCCAAGCTTGTTTTCAGTCCATTAAGGCAATTACTGAACATTTTAGAAATTAGATATGAATAGGGCTGCTGTTTGCAGGTCAGGAAGCAACAGTCAGAACTGTACATGGAACAACAGACTGGTTCCAAGTAGGAAAAGGAGTCCGTCAAGGTTGTATATTGTCACCTTGCTTATTTAACTTATATGCAAAGTACATCATGAGGAACGCTGGGCTGGAAGAAGGACAAGCTGGAATCAAGATTGCTGGGAGAAATATCAATAACCTCAGATATGCAGATGACACCACCCTTATGGCAGAAAGTGAAGAGGAACTCAAAAGCCTCTTGATGAAAGTGAAAGAGGAGAGTGAAAAGGTTGGCTTGAAGCTCAACATTCAGAAAACAAAGATCATGGCATCTGGTCCCATCACTTCATGGGAAATAGATGGAAAACCAGTGGAAACAGTGTTAGACTTTATTTTTTTGGGCTCCAAAATCACTGCAGATGCTGATTGCAGCCATGAAATTAAAAGACGCTTACTCCTTGGAAGGAAAGTTATGACCAACCTAGATAGTATATTAAAAAGCAGAGACATTACTTTGCCAACAAAGGTCCATCTAGTCAAGGCTATGGTTTTTCCCGTGGTCATGTATGGATGTGAGAGTTGGACTGTGAAGAAAGGTAATCGCTGAAGAATTGTTGCTTTTGAACTGTGGTATTGGAGAAGACTCTTGAAAGTCCCTTGTACTGCAAGGAGATCCAACCAGTCCATTCTAAAGGAGATCAGTCCTGGATGTTCATTGGAAGGACTGATGCTAAAGCTGAAACTGCAATACTTTGGCCACCTCATGCGATGAGTTGACTCACTGGAAAAGACTCTGATGCTGGGAGGGATTGGGGGCGGGAGGAGAAGGGGACGACAGAGAATGAGATGGCTGGATGGAATCACCGACTCTGTGGACATGAGTTTGGGTGAACTCCGGGAGGCCTGGCGTGCTGTGATTCATGGGGTCACGGAGAGTCGGACACGACTGAGCAACTGAACTGAACTGAACTGAGGGCTGCTGTAAAGAAATGGTGGCAGAGGCCAGGAGAGGGAAGAGAGATAGGAATTAGGGAACTGACGTCCTGCCCTGGATGCATTGTTCTACTCTGATGTGTCAGCTCCTGAGAGCGGCTATTGTTTAGGGGACAGCGATGGATTTGGAGCATGTCTAGTTGACCACAGACCTAGGGCAATGATTTTTAAGTGGGCAGGGGTGGTACTAATGGGCTCACACTTTCCTAAGGCAAATAGTTCTCAGCTTTGACTGTGCAGAAATGTCTGAGAGACTTTTAAAAATATGCTGATGCCTGAGTTTCACCCAGAGCGATTTTGATTTATTTGATCCGGTGTGCTGTCTAGGCTATGGAATTTTCAAAATGTCCCCAGATCAATGAAATGTACAGCAGGCTTGAGAACTACTGTTCTAGATGACTGTATCAGAATCTTGGGGAAAACAAGGGTACGTGTAGTTTTAAAAAATAATATTCTAAATTATTCCTTTTGAGATACCATATTTAATTTATTCACAATTTCAAGTAATCTTAAGTGAGGCTGTGAGGGGTTTTTTTTTGTATTAAAAGGGGCCATTGTTAAAAAGGTTGAGACTCAGGCTTAGAGGAAAGAGAGAGCTAAAAATTAGATTGTTTATTTTATGTGTCGATAAGACTTCACATCTACCATCACATCAGCACAGATGATTTCACTGAAACTTTTTCATCATTGTGGCTCAGAATGCATCTGCTTCTTGTTTTCACAATGTGAAGTTTTACTTTTCTCTGTTATGCAGCTATGGGAGACATCCATTTAAGATCAGCTGTTTACATGTGATACATCGAAACTGTTTACTTCAACTTTTATACAAACCCAGCCTCATGGAATCACTGCAAATCTATCTGCTCTTCAGACAATTCGAAAACATCTCTGAGAAGCCACAGAGGAGAGGAAGCCAAGCTTCACATCTGGATACCATTTTCTTTTTGTCATTGGCTTAGGATTTAACTGAACCATGAAAAGGACTACTGAAATGTTACACTATAACATGGAACAACAAAGGTACTGGTATGTTAATGGATAATCCGCATGACAGATATATGTAGAAATATCACTAAAATTAACTCACATGACCCAAATGTAGCAAGTTACTAAGGGACAATAGTGGATTCAGAACTTGACATTCTGAAGCACATCCTCATTGTAGACAGTCAGTAATGCTATCTGCATGAAGCTTCTGTTTATTGTTTTCTACATTTAAGGAAACAACATCCCATAATAGAAACTAGCATGCAGGGCTAAGGCATATAGGATTTCTCCTGCAGGACTTTAAAGCTTGAGAGGCCAATATCCCATATGCTAACTGTAAACATGTAATTTTCTTTTTTCTTTTTTTACTTTTCATATTTATATCAGCATACAAGGACAATTGTACATATGTAAACATTTTAAAATTTAAAAAAAAAGCAGCTGTTACACACAAGTGTATTTTGCCAAATGCCTAAAAACAATCAGTCACAATCACGTCATTGTCATCCATCAAATGTTCTTTAAAGATTATAATCTGACGATGTTGTAAATATCATGTTCAGGGCTGTATGTGTGTCTCCCCTTAATTGATGTTTGTCCAAGCCATGTGCTAGCCTTTTAAAGTGTGCACAGTCTGGAGGTAGTTTTATTGAACAAGAAAACAAAATGTCCAACCAAACTTAGGACCTCCACAGCTTGCTTCCTGCCTCCAGGCGCTCTGCTGCCTGTTGACTGGCCCCTGGGGATCCTCCAGACTGTCCATCTTCTTTCTGGGGGCTACAGTGCCTGCCTCAGCAGCTGTTCTTTTTCGGTACCAGAGAACATCTGCTAGTCTCACAGGGGGCCTGTGAGCCACACAGCAGTGTGTCCTGCTGAGATCAAACAAGTGCACCAAAGACACAGGAGGCCACGGCTGCTGATGCGTTAGTAACTCCCACCTTGCCAATACTCCAACCCTTTGTGGCCTAAACTTTTGTTCTTTAAAAAAACTTTTTAGCCACCCTTATCTGTGACATGAATGACTTGTTTTAATGAAAACAACTTTTACACAGTTTATTAAGGGTATTTATAATCAGTGGGATGTGAGTCCCAACAAGTCATTCTGCACTGATTTGTAAATAAGACATGGAAGTTTCCACGAGGTGGGCTGGGAAGCCTCAACAGGCCACAGAGGGTTCAAAGAAACCTAAAACCACAAACGTGAGCGACTGTGAAGTTACCCAAACAGCTGGCATGGGGAAGAATCTGATGTCCTGAACTCTATTTTTTTTTTTTAATCCATAGAAAAGTGAGAAATCTATGTTAAATCTCCCTCTCTAAAAGCAAAGTTCCATAGCTATCATCATGCGGCTCTGTCATTCTTAAAGAAAACTTCTCTCCAGAGGCTAACTTAGTGAGCTCAGAAATGGATGGGATCAATCAAATGCTTCAATGGGAAGAGTACTTCTGAATTTCCTTGTTTTCTCTCCTTTTTCTTGAGAGGAATGGAATCTGCAGACAAGATTTTGGAAATATCCTTTATCTCTCCCAGTAGTGTCCGAGAACAAAACCCATTTCATCTCTAAGTATAATCATCTTGGAGTCCCAAACTGAAGGGCCCCATTAGAAGGCAGCATTTTCTACTCTATCTGTTTATGTCTTCTATAATGGACCTCTCTTCTGAAAGTCTTTGAAAACATTTATAAAGCAATTTAATTATCCCAAATGATACCGTATAAGCAGCATTTTTCATGACAGGAAGGGATGTGACTGTCGAGACCACAATAAAATGATCCATCAGACTCAAGTTTGAGTAGGTGTTGGGTGATGTTGCCACATGGCTCAAGCTAAGGACAGGAGGGCAGACAGATTTAAAGATGTAGCAAATAAAGTGGCTTTTGACCAAGATCACTTTAATGTGCACTGAATGTTTTCTGGTACTGAGTGTGTAAAAGCTAATGTTAGAAGTTTTATTTTGACTATGAAAGAGTTTATAGATTTGAATGTAAGGTACCTCATGTAAATATGCTTCCTAGTTATGGTTACACATCCCTCATTTGAAAGAATCCACAAATGATTAGCCATGTAGTCAATGAATCCCCTTTACCTTTCTCTCTCTTTCCTCATCTTCTCAATTTATTTTTACATGAAGATTATTATTTCAAGTGAAAATCATTATTTGTGCCTTTGGGAGACATGGTTGCTCTAGAGGTATACAGTTTATAGTCATCTTCCTCGATAATAACCTTCATATGGAACTGAATGAAAAGTGTTTCATTTGCAGAGAGACTATGATTTTATAGTACTTTCAATGTTTTATTCTAGATTCTACTCAATCTAGGAATGTATAAACATCCTTACAGCCATTTGCAGCATTCTTTGACACACATATAATTTCACTGGTGAGTAGTGAGAATTCCCTATATGTGTACTCATGGTTGGCGTTCTAGATGTATTGAATCTAAATATCTATGACTGTTCATCCACTGAGACAAGGAGAATGGAGCCACAGCAGTAAACACAAGCACAGCATTCTTCTTTTTTTAGTATCTGTTTTGGAGAGGAACTTTGAGGCCACATAGCAGTTTGCATCATGAAACTAATGTTTATACCCCTCAGTCAACTGTAGGACCATTACGAAAAGCAGAGAAAAGCAACTTTTTGGCCTTTGTGTCCCATTGTATGCCTTTTCCCTCTCTTTCTAAAGTTTTGTGAATAGATAAGACTTCAGATCGCACAACTCTGCAGCCTGAGATGTTCAATCTATCCATAGTCATTACAGTGTAATACGCTCTGATTTAAAGCAATACATAGTTCTCCACTAAGAGTGTCAACAAAGGAGATGTGGTATCACGGAGCCCTGAAGGAACTTACTAGTCAGGTGAACTGGCTCCGTATTCTGGAGTCTGCCAGTTAGAAAGTGGCCCACAGGCCACAAGCAATCTGTGGAAAGGGATAAACTGCTCAAACATTGCAGCGTCAGGAAGGCTCACAATCTGTGGTTGCTGTTTTTTTTTTTTATTTTTAAGGAAATACAGTGCTTTTCCTTAAAAAATGTTGGCTAATAAAGTAAATGTAAAGTTAAAATGCCAAAGCTATTTTTCAGCTTGATATATAGGTGCTTTATTAAGTGATACTGCAATTTCTTTCTCCTGCCCACTGCTCCACCCCTTGCTTTGAAAAGGCTTTCCAAATTGTTTTACTACATAAAATCAATCTAGCATAGATTTCTGAGTGTAAGATTGATAGGGTTTCTAAAAGAAGTTGCTGAAAAGATAAAATCAGGTATTGTGTGCATTTCCACAGAAAGACTATGTTTGAATTCCCAGTCTTACATCTCTTTTTTCTGTTGATCCCCTTGAATATTTGAATCATTTAATCCTGTCCATTGTCTCAGATCTCTTGTGGCTCCTTTACCTTTTAAGATTTTCTCCTTTACTTTTTATAGTTACCTATGACCCAGAGGAAATACTTTATTTTTTTCATTTTTAGTGTTTCAAAATCATTTGCTCATTTATTGATCTCAGCCATTCTTCATATCCTGTTATGTAATTCTGTTTTAACATATGTATTTCAGTTCAGTTCAGTCCTCAGTCATGTCTCTCTTTGCTACCCCATGGACTGCAGCATGCCAGACTACCCTGTCCATCACCAACTCCTGGAGCCTGCTCAAACTCATGTCCATTGAGTTGGTGATGCCATCCAACCATCTCATCCTCTGTTGTCCCCTTCTCCTCCTGCCTTCAATCCTTTCCAGTATCAGGGTCTTTTCCAATGAATCAGTTCCAATATAAACATATTTAGTGCTTTAAATATTTCCTTGTGTTATTCAACATGATAATAAATCCTTACCTAAAGAGAAGACTATTTTATTTCACTTTATTTTACTTAAAGGAAAAGGAACTTACTGGAATTTACTGAGTAGCTTGCCAGGAATATGGGAAGAGGACCACTGAATAAAGGCAGTGAGAGAATGAAGGGAGGCAGGCTAGCCCCTTCACAGCCTAATAGGACACCGCCCCCTGTTACCAAGGACGCTGTTCTATGGGCAGCAAATTTTTTTTTTTTTTTTGGCCAAGTGGCATGTAGGACCTTATTTTCCCACTAGGGGGAACCTGTGCTCCTTTCACCGAAAGCGCTGAGTCAACCACTGGTCCCCAGGTTAGTCCCTGGGCAGCGTATTTTAAGTACAAAGGTACCAGTTGGTAAATTGACAAGAATTTTACATGAAACGTCTGACTCCCATTTGTAGCATAATGTCTACTTTTTAATGCTCCTAGGTATCTACCTCCCCCCACCGTCTGTGTTTCCTTTAAAACTGATAAATGCATAAGTGGAGTCAAGAATTTATTCTATTAGCTTAAAATATATGAAGTAAATATTTCTATGGACTAGAGCGACTGAACTGAACTGAACTGAACTGAGGACTTAATTGGAGGCTCAACCTTTAAATTTTTTCTCCTCTGAGATATTTTCTGAATGGATAAGACTTCGGATTTTGGAGGCAGCAACTTTGCTCTGGCATGAGACAGCTAAGAAATTTTGCAAACAATTTCCCGTGTTTCTGAGATTGTGAGGTGCTGAGACTGTGCTCCTAAAAACTAGCTGGCAGGCAGCAGCCTATCCCGTTCTGTATGTTGGGGAGGGGAGTTGGGGGCGAGGGTCGAAGCAGCGACATCTGCTGGGAACCTTTGGGGCATGCTCATAGCATATGATCCCTGGGCCAGTGCTTTGAATTCCAAGAGGAATTTTCCAGCATTCCTGCAGAGGCAGAGCAAACAGAGTGGGGTCTTAGAAAGCGGGTATTTCTGCTTGCCAGCTTGTCAGAGTACCCCAAATAGAGCATCTTCTGGTTCAGTTTTTAAGGAAAAAACAGTTGGAAAGGGAACAAAAAGCTGCCCAGTATTTTTGTCCTTTTTATCCAGAATCTGACAAACCATAAGCATTCCCACTGTGGGTTTGCAAGATGCTTCCAGACCCTTTCTACTTCTAAAGTCACTCCCCGTTCTGTAGCTGTCAGACCTTTTCTCCTGACTAGGAACCTCCACTGTCATGGAGGTAAGTCCCTCTGCCTGGACTGGCCCTCAGCGGAACCAGATTCCGCTGGCATCTTGGCATGGATTATGCAACTTGGGACGTCACCAAGAAATTGGTTCTCAGGGTGTGTTTCAGGCTGGAGGGCAGGTAAGAAACTGTGAGCCTTGGGAGGTTATGGGGCAGTTAGCTCTGGGGAGGAGGATGGAGAGCCTCAGGAAGAGCTCAGAAGAGCACAAGTTGGCCACTGGTGGTGTGTATTGTGTAATTACAGCAGATCTGTGTGCTTTGTAGTTTTACTGAGCATTGGATGTGTAGTCCTCATTGTCCAGTCATAATGGGCCAGTGACTGGTGTGGCATGTCCCTGTTCCATTTTTCATAGAACCTGTATGGTATCTGGAAGTGCTTAAAGGCTGCAGGAGTTTGACTTAAGGACATCATTTTATATTTTGGTATCCCTGAAATCAAAACCAGAGAAAAACTGTATTTTTTTTTTTTTTTTACAAAAAGGCATACAATGAGACTACCAATATTAAGATAATGTGCTTACAAAACCATCAATGCACTTTTTGAAGAATTTATGAGTTTATGAAGAAAAGGGCATTTTCCTCTCAAGTTGAAAATACATATGCATATAAAACCAATCTATATTTACTTTAGGGCTTAGCTTATTTTATGAAGTTTCAGATGTGGATTTGTGTTTTGATGATCAAGCCCTTAAAAATGCAAATAGCCCCCAAATCTTTAAACACAGCGGTGCTAAGTTATACCAGATGACACAATACAGAAAGTGCTGATAGAAATTAATACATTGATTCAGTGATAATACAAGAGTCCTTGCTAAATTATACACTTGTATCACTGCCTGATGAGAAACCCCTTTTCTTTTTTAATCCAGCACAAAATCAAACTGTGATTATATAGCTAGTCTTTTTAATGGGAAAAAATAACCCAACATCTTTGTTTTGTATGGAAGACAATTTTTTTTTTAACACTAACTTCCAAAGTGCTTAGCAAATGTTAATTCAGAATAATAAGCATGTGCTCCTTTTTTAACTTGGTGGAAGAGACTTGCCCCTCCAATTTAGCATCACAAAAATACAACTTCCTTTAGAAACAGCTTTTTTACCTAAACATAGCAGTTATATGTTAGCCAGTGTAGGTCTGCACTCATGTTTTCCACATCTGTCATCTTCAAGGGGTAATGTCCCATCTACAGGAAGTGGAAGCCACTTTATGGGAAAGTGTTAATGGCAGCACTGTTTCACTTTCGGTTAATCAGATAATTAGGTGTATATAGTTCGGCTTCATTTTAACATTCTGTTCTCTCTGCTACTCTGCACTTCGGGTTCTTAAGCTACTTTAAACGTTACTACTGGGTTTTGGCAAACAGCAACTGAAATATATGGCAACTGCTTTTCAGATCAAGTGTGATTTGTTTCATGGCTGTTCAAGTTATAAAGTTGTTTTACTGTAGGTAAATAAAACCTTGCTGTTTTTATAGGTCACTGTAACTTAAGATTCAAATTTCTGGCACAATTTTATTAGTATTCACTTCTGAAGCTAATAAGGTACCACGGTTTTCTATGTTATTCTCATTGTAACATCAATAAAGTGACTTTCAATAAAAGATTTATGTTATTTTGATGATGACTCCCTTTAATCCTGTTTTTCTCCCAGTCACTGTTTCTCTTTCAGAAGCTTTGTTGGGATACTGCTGGTGGTTCTTTTTCTGTTTCATGGTGTCCTAGAATAGACCATCTGCATAGGGAGAAATACCATGATCCCTTAGTGGAGTCTGAATGGTTACTTTGCTGGACAATTATCCCAGCTGGATGACAGATGGAGTCTTCTCTATTTATCCTCCTGCCTTATTTCAGGAACACTTTCTCCCTCACCCTAGTAAGGATTCATTTACTGTATTCTGTCCTAGAGCCCGGGCAGTGATGCTTATTTAATGAGCTCTCTTGTGTGAGACTGCATCCTGGACAGATTGTTTAGGTGCAGGAATTCACTGCCTAAAAGATTCTTCCACCAGCCTTTTCAGTCTCTTGAGCAGCCCTTTCACCCACCAGTCTTTACCCTGGCACTTGCAGTTTCCTTGCCTTCAGCTCCTAGTCTGTGGCGGGAAAAAGCAGTTATAAGTAGTCAAAGTGCTGTTTTGTTTTTTTTTTAATTGGAGGATAATTGCTTTACAATGTTGTGTGGGTTTCTGCTGTACAGCAACACGAATCAGCTATAAATATACATATATTTCCTTCCCTTCATCCCACCCCACAAAGTACTGTTTTTATGTGAGAAAACCAGAAGTCATTGACTAAGGGTTTGTATATTTATTATGAGACTACAAAAAGGTATAGTGACTATATATAGCCCTGTTTCTTTCACTTAAAATATTTGTTGTTCAGTCGAGTCTGATTCTTTGCAACCCTATGGTCTGCAGCACACCAGGCTTCCCTGTCCTTCACTATCTCTGGAGTTTGCACAAATTCATGTCCATAAATACTTTGCTGCTGCTGCTGCTAAGTCACTTCAGTCGTGTCCGACTCTGTGTGACCCCATAGACAGAATATAATAATCCATTAAGGTAAACACTGAAACAGTAACACACTCAGCCAAGCGAAGTCTAGCTCAGAGATAGCAGAAGTTTTTGCTCACACATCACATCATGGACTGATGGCACTGCCCCGAACATCACAGTTAAGTGGAGTCTAGACTCTTCTTTGGCTCAACAGGAGTGAAAGCTGTGATTAATGAAATGTGACTGCTGTGGTGCAAATCTATGCCAGCTGTCACCAGGGATGCGCAGGCCTCCTGCAGCCACATTGGTTTGGAAGTGCTCAGAAAGAGCTGTAAGTCCTTAATCATCACAAATCTCTTGACACACCAGGATAAAGCTCTCATCTCCAATATAAAATCTTGAGTTGGGGTGATTTGAGAAACTTAATCAATTCTCCGTATGAGTGAAATATTCAAGGTTGAGCTCACAGCTTCATTATGCTCCAACTAGATGCTCTAAGAAAAACAGACCAAAAACAGTTTTGAAGAAGGCCACAAGCCTGCACTGGATGTGTGGATCTAATGAGTGAAACAGAACCCAACATAAAACAGAAATAAAGCAACGCAAGATTGACTTGTAATGAAGAGTGTGGCTTTAACTGTAGGACTAGAATAGATAGATCAAATTTGTCAAGGGGAAGGAAACTTTCTGTGGGAAATACTGAAGACCAGGCTGTATGCTTTCAAAAGGAAATTAGAAGTGGAGGAGATAAGGAGACTTGCTTTATCAGTAATTTAAAACTGAACTGAGCATTCCAGAGAGACACAGTTTTATAATACTTTAGCTCTTACCCCAAAGCAGACTCAGAACCATGACTGATGCAGCACACCCTGGGACCTACAAAAGCAGGATGGTTCAAATCTGGTCAGATAGGCCCTCTGGACAGAAAAGGCCTTCTTCCTTACCCCCTCAGTCACCTAGGAAATGACCACTGCCTTAAACCAGGATTTCCAGAGGATCCCGATGAGTGTGAAGCAAACAGATGCTGGGACTCTGAAGGTGAGTTCCCTGCCTCCTGGGCGTCCATCCATTCTTTTCTGGACAGCTCAGGCTCAAGCCAGGCTTTGTAACCTCACAGACTACTAGTATTATCTGGAATGAAACCTAGGTTCCCCATGAAATTAGTATAAAGCAGGCTGACTCACATTCTGAGATGTAGCCTGGGTGTGATTACATGACAGAAATATGTAGAGTTTAATAGATTCTTGTTAAATGTGAGAGAGAGAGCATGGTATTTGAAAAAATAATTAGTGGGATAAGGCTAAAGATGATTAGAAAATCTTTTATTTTTCATCCATTGACAATTGATCATCTGAATGGTAATTCTCTAAACTGAGAGCTGAACTGCTGGCAGACAGACTAACTTGTTTTGTCTGTTAAACTCTTTTGCTAAAAAGAATAAACCAGGCCAGCTTTAAATTTAAGAAACACAAAGGTTTTGATGCTTATTATGCCAACACTTTTTCACATTATTTCATATTCAACTACCTCATGAGGTAAGTATTATGTTGTTTCCAAAAATGGGGAAATTAAGGTTCTGAGATGATCTAAAATGATCAAACCACCTATCTAGTAAGAGGCATAGCCAGTATTAGAATTCAGATCTTACTTAAAAGCACATGATTTAAAATTTTTAAAAAAGTCTACTATTAATATAAATGTAGTATCAATATTTGCTAGTAGAGAATATTTGGAAAAGTAGTAAGAAGAAAGAAAATGAACTCATGATTCTGATTTCCAGGGAAAGTCACATCAACATTCTCGTATACTCTTTCTAGTCTTTCTACTGTGTGTATTGTTTAATATGTGTGAACACATGGCGTATCAAAATAGATGTATCACTGCTTTAAAAATTAGCATCTTCTGATTGTAAAAGGAAAGTGCATGCATTATAGGAAACCTGGAAAATACTGACAGGCACTAAAGGAACTGAAGTCACCTAGAATCCCATTAGCCAAAAAAAACCCAGTTAATATTTTCATATAGTCTTTTAGTCTTTTTCTATCAATTTTTAAAATATAATTAAATATGTAGCTCATAATGTACAAGATTTTTAACTATAGTTACGGGCTTCCCTGATAGCTCAGCTGGTAAAGAATCCGCCTGAAATGCAAAAGACCCTGGATTGATTCCTGGGTTGGGAAGATCCCCTAGAGAAGGGATGGGCTACCCACTCCAGTGTTCTTGGGCTTCCCTGGTGGCTCAGACGGTAAAGAATCTGCCTGCAATGGGGGAGACCCAAGTTCAATCCCTGGGTTGGGAAGATCCCCTGGAGGAGGGCATGGCAAACCCACTACAGGATTCTTGCCTGGAGAATCCCCATGGACAGAGGAGCCTGGTGGGCTACAGTCCATGGGGTTGCAGAGTTGGACATGACTGAGCAATTAAGCACAGTACAGAACAGAGGTCTACATGGATAATGACAAGGTGGAACTTAGGGACAGACAGTATTTGCCACTTACATTATTCAACAGGGTTTTTTTGGCCACATGGCTTGGTTTCCAACCAGGAGTTGAACCTGTGCCCCCTGCAGTGGAATCATGAAGTCCTAACCCTGATTATGACTTTTCCTAGCCAGGAAATTCCCTTCAACAGCTTTTTAAGTGTGTCCATTCATAGAACCATCAAAGTATCTGTAATCCTTAAAGCCTGTGTTAAGTTTCTACCAAGGAGAATCCTGATATGGATCACCGGGATTTTGGGGGTTTTTTTGGTATCCAAGTGGGTATAAACCATTTACATGATAAGAATACTCGACATATAAGGATTTCACTCTGATGGAAAAGCCCTTCTAAAAGAGGGGAGACAACAGTTGTAGTCTGATGAAAAAGTTTTAGTATCTTACAATGAAAAATACATCATGTGCCTTAAACAATTGGCACACCTGAATTTACACATAAGAGGCTTAGCAAGAAAATAAGGCTTAACTGACAGTGGCTCAAGGAAGTTCTAAAGGTGTTTAACAGACTGGTTCTTATGATAATATCATCTCAAGCATTTATTATCAAAACAAAAACTTCAGTTATACATAAAGTAATAAACCTTTACAAGAGCTGTTAAGGAAAAGTGGTTGTGTAAGTCTGCACACAATTACTGAGGGCAAACAGCAAAGGAGAACTCCAGTCGGAATGTGGATTATGTTCATACAGCTTGCTCCTGATTTAAACACTCATGACACACTGGATGAACTGCAAGAGAGAAACCAGTGTTACACTGCAGACCCCAGAACATGGAATACACCCCTGCTTATTTTTATGCAGCTTACATTTTGGTATTCATTTGAACTGTGGATTAAAAAAAATAGTTTTAAAAATAAGAGTAAATGATGGGTGGAAAAGTTCATTTTTTGAAGGAAGCACTCTACTATAAAATCCAGAGGGTTTCTCACATCAAGCCTTCTTATAGGAAGCTGATGCTACCTTAATGCATAAAGAATTATTTAAGTTCCAAATTAATATCTCACTCTAAATGTGATCATGATCAAAGGTACCTACTCACAAATATAAATAACAGTGGAATTTATACTGTTCTGGCCCATGGGAACTTCAGAGCTGCAGTCTTACCCCACTATTCTACCAGACTGCCTTTAAAATAGTTTATTCCTTTAAAATCTGCTTAATTAAAATATTCGTGTGTGTCAATATATGGGCAGAAACAGTGTTCAGAAAAGCGTGACAAAAATAGAATATCTGATCTTTCTCCAGTAATTCAGAAACCTGAGTGCGGAAGCACCAGTTATTTGCTGTGAAAAGTTTGCTTCACTATCAAACACACAGCAATAATTTCTGCTCCTGTTCTCAGTTTTCTTTTGCTTTCTTCCACCACCAGTGAGGCCCTGGACACTGCTAATTCCTGCAGCATTCCTGCAAGGACCAGCTGACGCTCCCTGTTTCAGGGAAAAGGGAACTTGGGTCAGAACATTCAGATAGATATCCTTTAAGTGGTCCCGTGAGAGGCCGTAGCCTGTGCACTTTCCACCCCACAGGCTGCCTCTCCATCCTTGGAAACGGAGTGGGACTGTTACCTGAGAAGTTAATGCACACTGCGGGAACATACCTTTAAGCACAAGAAGTAAACATATGTACGCAACAGCCTTTTAAAAGTGTACTTATAACTGCTGCTGCTGCTGCTGCTGCTGCTAAGTCACTTCAGTCGTGTCCGACTCTGTGTGACCCCATAGACGGAGGCCACCAGCTGCTGCTAAACCGAAAATATGTGCACATTTGTATTTTGAAATGGAGAAACATTTAGTTGTCACAGTGATGTCCATTCTAAAGGTGGTTTATCAATGGCTGAACAAAATCCGGAGACGCACCTAAACATCTCCCCAGCTGTGCTGTGTCTGTCCAACCAAGGCCATCAAAGATAGCACGTGGTTATGCGTCTGTATCCTGACGCATTTAGTGTGGCTATACAGTAAATACACTTTTAAATTATGTCTTAAGTTTGAACCTTTTGTCCTCAATGAACAACACAGACGTGCCAAGTGCAGCCTTGAGCCATTCAAGTTATTTCTCAATGACAGAGGTGATTTGTGTAAAGGAGACCAAAGTAGATATAACATCTGCGTGGTGGTGTTTTTCAAGGACATTTCTTATTGAAATCTCACGATAGTCTAGTGAAGACAGCATTATTATTCTTTCCTCAAATAGTCTCTGAGCAATGAAAAATCCTGCATAAGTGACCCAGCTAATCAGTGAGAAAAGCTGGGCCTTAACCTAGGTTGTTTAATGCAACAAACAGTGGTCTATGGATAAGACAAATAAACGAAATTAATAAATTTTAGATGGTGACTCCTGATCATGTAAGCCTTAACTGCTCTGGAATCCTTAAGATGCGCTAAAGAGCCAGCTTCAAAGGGATGTCCAATTGCTGTACATCTCTTTTACTCAATTACGAATTTACTCAGACTTACATCATCATATGGGAAATTCACTACACCTTGCTGAGCAGTATCCCGTCTTCGAAAGCTGTCTGTAAAACACAGCAGTAAAATTTATTAGCTTTTTTAGAACATCTGAAATCATAAGAGTTAATTATAATTGTCAGCACTGAGTTTCAAATGAAGTAGGTAACAAATGGTACAACCAGCCAACAGAACAAAAGGCCAAAGCAAAGAAGTCAACTGTAGCAATATGAATGGATTTAATATGCAGCCAAGTAACACAGCTAGCAGAAATAGGCCAACTGTCTTTCCCAACCTGGAGTTGGAAGAAAATGCCTTATCCCAAAGTCAGTAAAAGCTACACAACTTCTGAGGCCATTCCTTAATTGTTATGGGAGTACAGAATTTCCGACTTCTTAATAACAGATGCTTTCCCAGAGGCTCAGCCATAACCACGTGCAATGCAGGAGACACAGGTTGATTCCCGGGTTGGGAAGAACCCCTGGAGGAGGGAATGGTAACCCACTCCAGTTCTCTTGCCTGGAGAATCCCATGGACAGAGAAGCCTAGAAGACTACAGTCGACAGAGTCGCAAAGAGTTGGACATGACTGAGCGCACACACACAGATGGATGGTGCCCTTAATATGACAAACCGCTATTATCAAGTACTCCATCCATTTGAGCTTTGTCGTACTAAATGAAAAGGATTTATTTAAAGAAAAAAAAAGAATCTGCCCTCAAATTTGTCAGGATGCAAAAAAATTATAAAACCACGTATTAAAAAGGGTAAAAAAACTAAAGAAAGGAATGGAACAACAAAAAAAGAGGAGAGAGAAAAGTAGAGATTATTGATACAGCCTCATTTGAGAAGGACATCTGAAACACAGACCACTACTGAAAATTACTCTCCAACAGGAGGAATTAGGAAAGAGGGCCACCGATGGGTTATTTCACTTTTTTCAAGGATTTCACTTTTGTCAAGCAGTTCATGTTTGAGGGAGAAATCACAGAATACTGCTCATACTCTAATCAAAAATTTACCAATTAGCTTGGTACATTTATGTTATAGAACACTAAAGTAGTTTAGTTAGGCCTTCTTTCTCCCCTCCTGAGCCACGCAGCTCTCCAGGTCTTAGCTCCCTGACCAAGGCTTAAATCCAGGTCTTGGCAGTAAAAGCACCGTCCTAACCACTCAACTGCCAGGGAATTTAGTTAGGATCATTTTAATGGCAGATTACTTAATACGTGAGAAAAATTTCTGTGGAAACAGAATTATTTGCCAGGTCTGCTAATAGGAATCTCAAAGGACTCACCTGTTAGAGCTCGCAGCTTGACGCAACAGGCGATGTAATCATCAAAGGTGATCTTTCCATTGGTACTGTATCGTTTTGCAATTGAATTCACAGCCTGGGGACTCAACCTAAATCCTGAAAGGAAGAAAAATCATCCAGCAAAAAAAAAAAAGAAAAAGAAAAAAAATTCCAATTTCAAGAATGAATAAAAAACATTAAAAATAATTTTAAGCCCAATTTTTTAGAAGAGGGCTCATTTAAATTATGAATATGTGCTATTTCTATAAATAGAAATGTAGTACTTAGTTTTATAAATTAAACAAAAAGAACAAAAACAAAAAGCTACTAGTGAACAGAGATGGAATCAGTCATACCCACCCATTGTTGTCAGGGCCTTCTGCAATTCTTGGGGATCCACTGTTCCACTCCGATCACTGTCAAAACTGATAAAGTGTTGTCTCCAGCCATTCAGTACAGCCCAGAGTTCTTTAAATTCATTGAAACCCATTGTTCCTGACATGTCTCTCTGAACTGTAATCAAGGATTAGAGCATCTTTATTTTGCAACATTTTCTAATGATTAAATCAAAGATCAAGGATAAGGGAATTTAATGTTCTTTCTGCTGAAAAAAATATTGTACATTCTTTTGGGCATGACAGGACAAAAAGATACTCTAATGATATAAAAATAAAGGCCTATGGAGAAAAAGCTCTGAGTATGTATTTTCCATGAGGAAAAGAGATCATCTATACGAGTGACTACAAGGAAATTAAACGGCCATTGTGAGCTACCTGTAACAACCAAAGTGGTCTGCGCTTTCTGGGTGGTCCAGGCTGTGCTGCTTACCCTTCTGCCCAGGGTCCTCTTTAGCCCTAATGTTCCCACGGTAAGCCCTCTGAGACCCACTGTTTTCACTTTTGGAAAATGAGGTGGGATGAACGCACCATACCATCAGCAGTAACTAAACTAGTCTAATGACTGTGATAGGAAAAATCCCATTGCTTGAAGGTCAGTGTGACTCATGCAGGGTAATCAATGTCACAGCAAAAAAGCTGCCTTGACTGCTCTGGTTTCTATACTTGTTTGTTTTTGATGCTTCCTCAAATTCTTAAATAACAAATGTTCTGCTTATTAAACTTCCTTCCTTTTTCACACCAAGTGACATCTTAAAAGCTAATGATTTTGGAAAACTTTTCTGTGGTCATTTGTCACCTTGTGTTTACTGAATATTAATTCTTAGACAAATTCCTTCACTTTTTTTTTTTTAATCCAGAATAAAATACTCTAGATTGCCATCAAGGTAAAGGATACATCCAGCATTGAAACCATAAGCCGGCAAGTCTCCAGGTTAAAAGCTGTTAAATCAAGAAAAGTACATACATATTAATACGATTTCAAAAATTCACATTACATGGGATACATTCAAATTAACAGGAATGTGATTATTTATACACTTATTCTTACACGCTGCTCAATTTATGCGAAACTAAATTCATGGAGCTTTGAAGGAGGCTTATTTTCCAGATAGAGAGAACTCCTTCCAGAACCCAAATTTGATTTTAAAAAATTTAATAGAAATCTTTCTTTTAAAAAAAGTATGGCCTAGTACTGTTAATATTTTTAGGTGTGATTCATGGCTTTTGAGTTGGGGGGTAAAAGTGTCCTTATCTTTAAGAAAAATATGCACTGAAGTTATCTGTAGGTAGAATAATGTTAAGAGATCTGGAATCTGCTTTAAAAGAAAATGGCTAGGTTTATAGATAAAACAAGAAGAGCAACACATTGATAACTGTTGATGCTAACAGATGGGTACAGAGGAGTTCATTGTATAATTATCTCTATTTTTGCATGCTGCTGCTGCTGCTAAGTCGCTTTAGTCGTGTCCGACTCTGTGTGACCCCATAGACGGCAGCCCACCAGGGTCCACTGTCCCTGGGATTCTCCAGGCAAGAACACTGGAGTGGGTTGCCATTTCCTTCTCCAATGCATGAAAGTGAAAAGTGAAAGTGAAGTTGCTCAGTCATGTCCGACTCTTCGCGACCCCATGGACTGCAGCCTACCAGGCTCCTCCTCCATCCATGGGATTTTCCAGGCAAGAGTACTGAAGCGGGTTGCTATTGCCTTCTCCGAGGCTTACAGCTTCCTATAACATAGTTTTAAAAGGTATTATATTCTTTTTTGCCTTTGAAACTGTAATATAGTGAGTTTAATCCACCATAATGAACCACAATGTATTATATCCACCACGGTGAATGGGCGGATCCAGTTGCTTTGTTTCTACACAGTTGACTTTAGTTGGTTTTGCTAGCTCTGTGTAGATCATTTGTTTCTCTTTCTTTTCTGTTTAATGTCAGATATTGAATGGTCACCTCCTACCCCAAATTGCCTATGGCCTCTTTTCACAGACAATAAGATAAATATGGTTGTTAGAACTGTGAGTCATATGAGAGCATTCTGGACTAAGGCTGGATGACCCACTCAGTGAAGGCCACTTTTCAGCTTCCTCATGGGTCAAGGGTGTTCTGAGGGTATTTCCACACCTCACTTCGACAACCAAACTAGAATACACTTGCTGGTTTATGGCCTAATAGTACTCTACCTAAGTATCAACAAATTAAAAATAAAGAATTCCTTTCATCGTACCAAGACTTTGAGGGAGTATTCTTAGGTACAAAGAAGCTGTAAAATGAGGAGGAAGAAGTGACAAGGTTCATGTGGGCAAAGCTAGCATAAATTTGACAAGGCTGTTGAGATGTACATAGAGTTAACATTATTTACAGCTGTTACCAGCTTCATTTTAATCTTTAACCAAACTGAATTTAAAACACTAGGCTAACTCTTATTGCTGTAATGTTTCCAAATGTTACAAACTATAGGTTTTCTACTTAATAGATTCATGTGTTTGGCATAGCTTGGAACCCTGAAATAAAAGGTTGGAGACTATTTCTGTTTTGGCCCCTTAATCTCCACCTGATCCACAGAGATAATTCTTGGAGGTGAGAAAAGGCAACACTTTTTAACACTTTAAAGAAAGAGTTGGTTGATTTTTTTTAAAGAAAGAGTTGGTTGATTTTTTGTTGTTTTTTAAGTTTGGAGGTATGAAGTCTTCTAGTCTAGACCAGAGGCTTTCAATCCTGAGCACTTACAAGAATCGCCCGAAAGCTTTAAAAGACCCTGATATCTGGGCTATACTACAGAACAATAATTATTACTTTTTTAGCTTTACTAAGATATGATTGACATACAACATTGTGTAAGTTTAAGGTGTACAAGGTAATGGTTTGATGTATGTACATAATGACTGTAAGAAGGTTAATTATCACATGTACCGCCTCACATAGCTACCTTTGATGCATGTGGTGAGAACTTTTAAGATCTACTCTCTTAACAACTTTTGTTAAAGTATAGTTAGCATCACCACAGAACAATTAGATCAGAATCTGACCACGGAAATCAGGCATTAGTTTAAATGGACACTTCTGATTTACATGGATAATTTGAAGTAATGTATAATCCCTTAGGTAAATACCAATCTTTCTTAAGTCAAAATACAAATAAGGGTATATATATATATATATATCTTTTTTTTTTTCCATTTTAGGCAGTCTCCCATACTCATTAATTCATCAAATGCCTATTAAGTACTCCTGGTGTGCAGGGCTCAGGATACCAGGGACACTGGAGATAACAACTGTGAAACTGGATCCTGCGCTGGCTGACCATGTGAAGTCATGTGACAGGGTGGTGGTGGTTTAGTCGCTAAGTCGTGTCCGACACTTGCGACCCCATGAACTTAGCCTGCCAGGGTCCTCTGTCCATGGGTTTCTCCAGACAAGAATATTGGAATGGGTTGTCATTTTCTTCACCAGGGTACAGGGTAGAAGAGGGTAAGCCATAATGGAGACACCAAAAACTGCCAGATCTTGAAGTGTGAGAGGCTCCTTCATGTTGAAAGGAAGACTTGATAGAAGAGGCAACATTTAAGCCAAGCTATGAATGACAGGAAAGATTTGGGATATCTGAAGACAGTCATGTAAAGCCGGGGACCTGTACAAGCAAGGAAAGAAGCAGTGAAGTCCAGACAGGCAAATAAGCGGGGAGAAAGTGTTGGGGGGTGCTGTGCATCTGGGACTGAATTCCTAGTAAGTCATCTAACTTCTGTTTTATATGGGCATCATGGAGCTACTCAGGATTTTTAAGAGGAAAGTGACAGGTTAGAGTTCTTTGTTAGAACAGAAATCTGGTCTGAGAAGGGAGGGAATGAGATGGGCAGGAACAAAAGAGAAAATTCACTATTCTGGGAGGGCAGTTCTGATGAGTTAGAACACTGACATCTTATTAGTTTGGGTGAGGAGAACTCCTGTTCATTTCTTTTCTTTCTCCAGAAAGAGTTTTTACTAATGCTAATCCTACTTTAAATAACAAAAATTTAAATAATTTTAAATAATGCTAATCCTATTTTAAATAATTTCAAAGAGCAACTTCTCTCATCAACACCACCTCTAGGCATGACTGCTCCCTCTTAAACTGGTTAAGATACCATGTGCTATGTGTACTCAGGTGTGTCCTTCTCTTTGCAGCCTCATGGACTGTAGCCTGCCAGGCTCCTCTGTCTATGGCATTTTCCAGGTAAGAAAAGAAGCCATAGGTTTTACTGTCTCCCACATTCTCATCTGTGCTTTTTGGTTTGGAAGCTGGGTTGAAAAAGACCAATGGCTGCATAACTTCTCCATTACAACACTCACTCTGACACTCACAAACAGGATGGTTTTGTGGGTCATTACAGTCTCACGTGGAGAAGGAAATGGCAACCCACTCCAGTATTCTTGCCTGGGAAATCCTGTGGACACAGGAGCCTGGTGGGTTACAGTCCATAGGATCACAAATGGTCAGACACAACTGAAGCAACTTAGCATGCATGCACAGCCTTCACAACGAGATGACAGCAAGCAAATTAATTACACAATTCAGGTGATAGATATGTCCTTTCTGTAACTCGGTGATCTAAGGTCATTACTAAATGTGCTTTCTCAAAGGAAATTTCTAAAGGGACTGCTCTACAAGAATACACTGCCCACTTTGTTAGATTTTAAAATTGGCCACACCTCTTCTACTGAACAGAAGTAGAGTAATAGTCTGTATTGTGACATAGCTCACTTGTGGAAACCCTGCTATTAGATCTCCTTTGTTCACCAGCCCCAACTGCTTGAGGTTAACAATTTAAAAATGTACTGCCTACAACAGTTAAAAAAAAAAAAAAATCCCTAATGGAGAAAAGGGCTTCTTTTGTGTAGGACCAGAGTAAATGAAAGAAATCCAAAAGGTTTCTATTTTAATTCCCACAACTAGGAAATAGTGATCGGATACTGAATTCATAAAACAAAGGACGATAAAAATGGATATGCTGATAGTTTAAAAGAGAGAACCATCTAGTAACTATGCCATGTCTAACAGTCAAAAATGGCCACTGCAGGCCCATAGGTGTGAATTCTAATTAGTGGGGTTTTTTTTGTTTGCTTCTTTGTTTTTTGGCCATGCTGAACTGCTTGTGGGATCTTATTTCCCCAAACAGGGATTGAACCCAGGTCCACCACAGTGAAAGCCTGGAGCCCTAACCGCCAGACTGTCAGGAAATCCCCTAGTCTGAATGTTTTAATTCACAGCTTACCAAGAAGTTGAGGCTTCGATTAGATGTTCTGTCTCAATTAACAGCAGGCAAAGAAGGTGGCAGGTCATGCATATCAGCCAAGACGCTATTCTATCATGGTAAAGATATGATTTGAAGGGAAGCAGTGGCATGTGTGGGATGATAAGAAGGCCCCTGCCAGGAATGAGCATCCTGGTAAGAGTTCCCTCTTTGCAGCTCATGCAGAATTCAAAAGGAAGGAAGTGGGTATAAGCACAGGGGGAGTCTATGAGGAATTAGGGGGCAGCAAGAAGAAGGACTAGTATAAAGAGTTTAGAAATTAGGAAGGGTATGTCTTACTTAGCCTGATGTAGAAAGAGCAAAGATCTGGGAGTTGTCAAGGTGAGCATGCATGCTGCCAGGAGCTGAGAGCAGGAGTGTAGATCTGGCTCCTTGAGGACTACGGGTGGAGGACTGGGCATTTGTGAAAAGGGAGGGTAAGACCAACTACTCAGAACTAGTGATGCAGAACAGTTCACCCCGGGACCAGGTGCCAAGGACCAGCCACTGAAAGCCCTAAGTGACACCACGTTCGAGCCAGAATAGCTCCTGGCAAACAGTGAGTAGCAAATGTTAGCTCCTATCATTAATGACACCTGACCTGGAGGATTTCATTTCAGCACCTTACCTCATTTTCTGAGGAGGCCACATGTCTTATTGGTTTGAATGGTTCCAGACACCCGGAATCCAGATCCAAGAAACCCACTAAACTGACAGGTAGTGTGGAATGATTCAGTAAGAACTATCTTCAAAGAAGCATTTTGAAATACAAAAGAAATAAATTCAGCTTCTGAAATTCTTTGCCATTTCAGAAACTCAGGTTCCTTGAAGGCTGTAATAATCACAAGTAACATCTGAAACATAAAACACAAGAGGTTTCCAAGACACTTTGGGGCTGCTAACTCACGTTTGTATCCTCCAGCAATGCCTGACTGTGTCAGGCATCTTTGCAGTTCATCAGCATCTATCTGTCCATCCTTAAAAAAAAAAAAAATAGGGAAAGGATTTACAAGAGTGACTTGTATCTTTCAGTTCTTTGTTTACATTCAGCACTCAGTATACCAATAATAATAAAGAAAATGAATATTATCACGCATGAGACTTTTTTTAAATGGATGGCTTTCAAAAGTAGGCATTCTTTTTCTTCACTCTACTTCCCCAAACAATTAAGTTACAGAAAGAAAGGAAATTGTTCAAGGTTCTCCTACAAATGGATAATTAGGGACATATACCAAAAATACCTTTCTTAATACCTAGGTAAAGTGGGTATTCTATTTCAGGCTTTATTTGCAACAATCATTACACAAGAATTAACCAAGTCTGAAAGCTGCTTACACCTATACTTTGGTATTACCAATATCTTTTCATCATTTCCTGTAAATTCCTGAATTAGACTTGGCATAACTTTAAAAGTATAAGGTTCCTCTTCTTAATAAAACAGATGAATTCAGTTTCTTCCACTGAGACATATTTTTAAACATATGAATACAACTAGCTCCTATCCTTAACTACTCTCACTCTGAACTAGGAAACTGCCAAAGTAAGCAATTTAAAATACAATTATTTATGTATTTGATTAAAAATTCTATTACTTGTCCTAGGTTTTTTTCTTTTCTGTTCAGGGGGTGGAGAGCTGGGTACACAGATGACATCAGTAAATGAAAAGTTTGGTTCCCACAAAAAGCAGCCTCTGTGATCACTTTTGCTTAGAATATGATGAATGTGTTTTTCAGATCACAATTATACTTGGAAGACAGGTTCTCCATGCCTATTCACTGGCTGACCTAGGTCAGAACTAGAAACACGTTAAAGATTTTAAAATAAAACGCCTAAATCCTCAAGTTCATGACTATGATACAATCTAGATGACAGGCAGGATCAATAATGTGAAAGACGATGGACATGCTGTCGCAGACCAGTGCTGCTGAAAGCTAAGCAGGTGGGGTCACTTTCATGGCTCCTGGTACTAGTGATCTAAGAATGCAGAGACTTGAGCTTTGCCGTGTCTTGTGGTTTCAAAGATACTGATCACTAACAGGTGAAGCAGATACTTAAGGGGAAGCTCTTTCAGTTTTAGACTCAATTTTCCATTCAGTTTCTAAAACTGTATTTCTTCCAGTCTCTTCTAAAAGGTGATCACAGGTTTTTATCCCATAATAGTTTATAGGCATTTTCACATTAACTGTGCTATTTCTAGCTTTTGATTAAAAGAAAGCTAGGTTGAATTCATAAGCACAAACGTCCTCTTTGAACAAGTTGGATTATAACTGCAGTATGGTACATACAGTGACCTGGTAGCTGAGGAAAAAGGCCTCCTAAAAGATGAACTACCCCCTGTCATACAACTAGAATGTAAAGAAGTGAAAGGTCTTGGGGTGCTGACCTTAATTCTCTCTCTGGGTCAAGAGACCACAACACCTAACAAGGACATGGAAGGGCTGACCTAGTAATAGCATCCGCAGCGAAGAAAAACTAAACTGGCCACAAGATTAACTTCTTGATAGCAAGAAAAAAGTACCTTTCTTATTTTGAAGCTAGTGCGTTTTTACCTGAAGTACCCATTTCCTTAAGGGGGTAATTAACAGTCAAACTCAATGCAAAGAAAATGTCCCTCAGAATCTGGCTACAGAATTACTGGTACTACATGCTTCTAATTGTACAAAGAAAGGTTTAAAGTTCAGTTGACCTGGAATTTCTTCTCTGGAAATTCACTGTCTGGACCCTGACAATTCACAGTTCTAAAGACATCTTTCTATCTTACATATCTTCAAAGCATATTTATACTAGCTTATTGTGTTCAATCTGACCCTAATTCAATCACAAGTTTAGTTCTGAATTGAACATAAGCATGGGTAACACGTTCTCCGAGTTTGTTCTGAATATTCAAAAATAAATAACTGCCCATGAACTTTTCTCTTTTCTTGAGCAGAAGCAAAGGAGTTCTTTTCCAGAGGAATAGTCGTTTATCCGTGTCACTGTAACAAAGGTTAATACAAATGTACAATGTGAAATTCCTTTAATGTTAAAGGGAAGAGCTAACCTGTCCAGCTACAGCAGCAAAGTAACCATACAGCGGATCCTGAGTTTGTCCGGGAAACGCAGGCCCTCCGGGAGCTCCTCCGTACTGTAAGGGAACAAATGCACCAATCCGATGACCAAGTTTTATTCTTTCACCATTGAGTGCCTTGTGCAAAGTCAGGTTCACTGTCAGTCGTTTACTCCCCTCCCCCCACCTCCCTTAACTCTCTACGTACTATCACTCCTCCCCTTTCTCCCATTCTCACCCCAGTTATAATTTAAAAACCCGCAGCTAGGATAAAAATGAGTTGTCTTGACAATGACATCAGTACAAATGAAGCAACCTTTGCAAATCCCCATTAACCTGCAGTTTACTGAGATGAATGCAACCTGGCCATGCAACTTACCAGCAGGGCTCAAAACTGTCTTGCATATTTTTTTCTAGCGTTTATGGTATTTTTAAAGCGTTCTGAGACAGGTGTAGCCTCGGGAGGGTGAGGTGTGTCACGGCTAGGGAATATTCTTTTTAGGAAACAGTTCCCAAAAGGATGCCCGTCCCAGACTCAGGGCCAGGCTGCCTTCCTCCCGGAAGTCTCTGACTCTAGCGGACTTTCCCTGACTTTCCCGTTTTTCTCAATTTCGGAGAGAGAGAGAAGTGGATCGCAGGACCATTCTAGATTAAAATGGCTGTTGCTCTTAGGGAAGGCGGAGAGGAAGGCAACACCCCATTTGCACGGTTTCACGCAGGGGATCCGGGAGGCACAGGGTGGGCTTCTTGGGTCAAACCTATGCGCGTCCCGGTCCCAAGCTGCAACCCGGGGGGGCGAAGGGACAGAAGGAAGGAGGTCGCCGGAGACCGAGGCCGGCCGGCGGGGACGCTGGGCGAGGCGGCGGGCAGGGCGCGGGCGCCCGGGAGCCGCCCCGGCCGAGACGCCCCTTGTGGCTTCCCGGAGCCCCGGGAGTCCGGGGATCGCGCCCCGGCCACGAGCCCGCGCGGGCAGCACTCACCCCGCCCGCGTAGTAGCCGCCGGCGCCAGGATGCCCGGGATACGCCATGCTGCACTCTGCGCCGCCGCCCAGCGCCTCCCGCCTCCCCGCCTGCCCGCGGGGACCGCCCAGGGCCGCACCACCCGGGGCCGCGGGGGCCGCGCCTGGGGCTGCCGCCCGCGCCGGGCTCCGCTCCCGGCCTCCGCCCCTTCCTGCGCTCCGCCGGGTCTTCGGTGTTTTCTCTTCTCAGGCCTTGAAGAACCCGAGGTCTGGTGAGTGACTTCACACGCGGGATGCAATTCACACCTGGGATTCTCCTCCCTTCAAAACGAATGGCACGTTCCAACACCAACCCATTTCGCCGGGTGTTCTTTTTCTCTTCCTGCTCGAGCATCTTCTGCTACGTTTTGTGTTTTAAACAACTTTATTGGACAGGCCTACAGGGCTGGAAGCAAACTGTGGCATTGGGGGAAGGGGCCGAATGCCTTAGGGCAGCTCTGCGATTGCTCTCAGGGAGAGGAGACGTTGAAAAATCACGCTGCGAAAGCGCCCTTGGAAATCAGCAGTGAATTTCAGGACCTGAGCGCATTTGGAGCGCATTTGGTTTGCGGTTGACCATTTCACTCTACAATAACGGCGTGTTTCCTTCCTGGCGACGCTGTCATCTCCAGGTTAAACTGGATGTGACTCGGAAGTGGCCTGAAGAGGACGGCGGGCACTTACTGGGCAGGGCAGCCTCGGCCGGATTGTTCTTAGAAGTTGAGTTATCCGGATGATTCAGGCAAAACAATCCCGTCTCCAAAATCACTCAGCTACTTTTTGGGCAAGAAAAGTTTAGTGCAGGCAAAGAGTGTGTTGGTAAAAACACACTTGTCAGGAAGGTAAGAGAGCTGGATCGTGGAGTTTCACTCAGGTGATTCAGGAAAGTTTTCTTTACTTCACAGCTTGCTTTGTCACCCAGTTTAACAGTTTGAGGCAATTCAGACGTGAGATTTTCTGATTTGGTTCTGTTTCATGCAATTTCTATCGCCCTGAATTCTTTGAATTTCAACAATTTCTTATTGTTTTAAGAAATGTAACAATAAGCAAGATTCACAGTATTTGCTGTGGAGGTTGCACAGAAAAATTGAATAAGTAATCAGCATTTAACAAATACTGGAGCACCTGCTGTGTGTGGGACGGGGCTTGCTCACGTGGTGGACTGGGTTCTCACTAGGGTCATTGTTTTCCTCTCATGTATAAACTTCCCTCTCAAGTTCTCCTTTTGGATCCCCCAAGCCTCTAAATGAAAGTCCTGAATTGTGAGAAAAATTTTAATATTTCCTGTTGTCTTATATCAAATCAATTCTACATTACTTGCTTTGTGTTTGATTCAGGAAGTTGATTACTGTTTTCAAGTACCACAGTCATCATCAAGGTAGATTAGAGATATGAGTCCTTTGGCCTATATGGAGGGTTTTATTTTTTCCCTCATATTTTTATTGTAGTAAACACACAACCTGATATCTCTCTGCCCAAGTGTACACTGCACTATTGTTAGAAGCATCCACAGTGCCGCATAGCAGATTTCCAAAACTTTTCCTCTCACGTGACTGAAAATCTCTACCAGTAAACAACTCTCCACTTCCTCCTCAGAGGCCCTGGCAACCACCATTCTACTTTTTGTTTCTATGAGTTTGACTATTTTAAATGCCTCATATAAGTAGAATCATGCAGTAGTTGTCTTCTTGTAATTGACTTAGCATAGTGTCCTTGAAATTCAACCATGTTGCAGAATATGATAGGATATACTTTTTTAAGGCTGGGTTGACTGTGTGGATCACAATAAACTGTGGAAAATTCTGAAAGAGATGGGAATCCTAGACCACCTGACCTGCCTCTTGAGAAACCTATATGCAGGTCAGGAAGCAACAGTTAGAACTGGACATGGAACAACAGACTGGTTCCAAATAGGAAAAGGAGTACGTCAAGATTGTATATTGTCACCCTGCTTATTTAACTTATATGCAGAGTACATCACGAGGAACGCTGGGCTGGAAGAAGCACAAGCTGGAATCATGGTTGCTGGGAGAAATATCAATAACCTCAATATGCAGATGACACCGCCCTTATGGCAGAAAGTGAAGAGGAACTCAAAAGCCTCTTGATGAAAGTGAAAGAGGAGAGTGAAAAGGTTGGCTTGAAGCTCAACATTCAGAAAACAAAGATCATGGCATCTGGTCCCATCACTTCATGGGAAATAGATGGGGAAACAATGTCAGACTTTATTTTTTTGGGCTCCCAAATCACTGCAGATGCTGATTGCAGCCATGAAATTAAAAGATGCTTATTCCTTGGAAGGAAATTTATGACCAACCTAGACAGCATATTACAAAGCAGAGATATTCCTTTGCCAACAAAGGTCCATCTAGTCAAGGCTATGGTTTTTCCCGTGGTCGTGTATGGATGTGAGAGTTGGACTGTGAAGAAAGCTGATCACTGAAGAATTGATGCTTTTGAACTGTGGTGTTGGAGAAGACTCTTGAGAGTCCCTTGGACTGCAAGGAGATCCAACCAGTCCATTCTAAGGGAGATCGATCCTGGGTGTTCATTGGAAGGACTGATGCTAAAGCTGAAACTCCAATACTTTGGCCACCTCATGCGATGAGTTGACTCACTGGAAAAGACTCTGATGCTGGGAAGGATTGGGGGCGGGAGGAGAAGGGGACGACAGAGAATGAGATGGCTGGATGGCATCACCGACTCTGTGGACATGAGTTTGGGTGAACTCCAGGAGATGGACAGGGAGGCCTAGCGTGCTGTGATTCATGGGGTTGCAAAGAGTTGGACACGACTGAGCGACTGAACTGATCTGAACAATGCACTGTATGATATATGCCACATTGAAAAACATTCGTGTATAGATAGACATTTGGGTTGCTGCTACATCTTGGTTATTGGTGAATAATATTGCTGTGAACTTGGGTGCAAATATCTCTTTGAGATTCTGTTTTCATTTTTTGGGGGGATATATATCCAGAAGTAGGTTTGATAGATCATATGGTCATTCTATTTTTAATTTTTTGAGGAAACTCCACACTGTTTTCATGGCAGCCTCACCATTTCTAGTTCCCACTAATAATGTGCAGGATTTCCAATTTCTCCGCATACTTGCCAACACTTATTGTCTATTATTTTTTTTTCTTTTTATAATGATAGCCATCTTGGCTGGTATGAGGTGATAACTCTTGGTTTTGATTTGCATTTCCCTGGTAATTAGTGACACTGAGCACTTTTTCATATACCTGCTGTGCATTTGTATGTCTTCTTTGTAAAAATTTTAGAGAATAACTTCTTGTCAGATATATGGCTTGCAAATATTTTCTCTTGTTCTGTGAGTTGCCTTTTCATTCTGTTGTTTCTTTGTGGTGCAGAACCTTTTTAATCCTGCTTATTTATTTAGTTTTCGTTGCTTGTGCTTTTACTGTCATTGCCATGAAATCAGTGTCAAAGCTAATGTCACAAAGCTTTCCCCTTAAGTTTTCTTTTAAGAATTTTACAGTTTTAGATCCTATATTTAAGTCTTTATTCCATTTTGAATTGATTTTTGTGTATAGTGTGAGATAGGGTCCAATAATCACTTTTTGCATGTGAGCATCCAGTTTTCCCTAGTGGCTCAGTGTTTTTTTTTAAAAAAAGAATCCACCTGCAGTGCAGGAGATGTGCAGGATACATGGGTTCGATCTCTGGATCAGGAAGATCCACTGGAGAAGGAAATGGCAACCCACTCCACTGTTCCTGCCTGGGAAATCCCAGAGCAGAGGAGCCTGGTGGGCTATAGCCCATGGGGTCACAAAGAGTCAGACACGACTGGGCACACACACATGCACTAATCCAGTTTTCATAAAACCATTTGTTGAAGAGGTCATCCTTTCTCCATTGCGTACTTTTGGCATTCTTGTCCAAGATCAGTTGACCATATATGCATGGATTTATTTCTGGGCTCTATTGTGTTCCTTAGCCTCTGTTTTGAAGTCTATTTCTTCCAACTGTAGGGAATAGATGGTGAGGGCTGAACTCAAAGGTGAGTGTAAGCTTCTCTAAGACTCAAGTTTGAAAGAAGAATATGGTATAAAAAATACTTGTTAAGAATGCAGAACTAGTTTTGCGGATGAGCATCTATGCTCATTGTTATTTCAGTTGTCTTTAATATCTTCCTACTGCCCCTTGAATGTAATTGGAGTGCCACAGATGAAATTCTCATAGTCGTTGCTAACTAACTGGTATGCTGCTACTGCTTTAGTTTATGAAAAAAGTTGTGACAGCTAATAGTAACAGATCCATCAGTTCAGTTCAGTTCAGTTCAGTTGCTCAGTCGTGTCCGACTCTTTGCGACCCCATGAATCACAGCACACCAGGCCTCCCTGTTCATCACCAACTCCCGGAATTCACTCAAACTCACGTCCGTCGAGTCAGTGATGCCATCCAGCCATCTCATTCTCTGTCGTCCCCTAGATGGTACTTAATATGCACCAGACCCTCTTCTAAGCACTTTATACATTTGTTTGACAATCATAAAACCCTCATTATCCATTGGAGGATACAAAGGAGATGAGAGAACTTGGGCAAGTGGAAGGAACTGAGAGCTGAACTCTGCTGCCAGGCTTTCTGGTTCCCAGTGTCTGTGCCCCATATTAGGGGGCAGCGAACTTTGTAAAGGATCAGAAAGTATATAGGTTTTATGGATTATACAGTCTCTGCAGCAACTACTCAGTTCTGCTCCTGTACCATGCAGGTATCCATCGACAATACACAAATGAATGGCTGTGGCTTTGTTCCAGTATGACTTACTTATGGACACCAAAGTTTGTGTCTCATAATTTTCATAAGAAATACTATTCTTTATTTTATTTTTTCAATTATAACAAATGATTAGGTCCTAGGTGTATAAAAGCAGGAAGTGGGGTAGATTTGTCTCTTGTGTAGTAGTTGCCAACCACTGTTGCAGACGCCTCCGGGATTCTGGTTTATGATTCTGGGAGAATAGTGCTTTAACAAATGATTTCAGGGTGAAGCTAATGGATAATGGTAGCTGAATCACCCTGAGGAATGCTGACCTCTGTGGGGTAGGATCCTATACATAGAGTTCTCAGATTCTTCCCCATTGCCCAATAAGCTGGTCAAAAGGAAAACTGTGAAACTCTGACTTATTGGTTTCAGTCTTGCCCTGTATAGTAGTAGCCAGAGGGTGTGCCCCGTGATGACAAAGCTGGATGCAAAGCTAGCTTTTAAATATTACCCGTGTAACATGGGTTCCTTTAATTATGTCTGAGTATTGTCAAGCCTGAAAACATTCAGGAAAAACTAAAGACTCAGTAAGAATATAAGAATAGAGGTGAATACAGGCAATTTACTTTTATGGTTTTGATATTCATTCCAGTGGAAGCCGTGAAGGCAGAGAGTGAGAGAAAAGAGCAGCTTTACTGGGTTCTTTGTATGTGCCAAGTGTTATTCTGGGCACTTCCTTATAGATGCATTTCAAGAAAATCACCTTGGAAAAGAGATGCAATTGCCCACATTTTATAGATGAGGAAATTGAAGCATAGGTAACTTTCCCAAGGTTACAGACCAGGTCTAGAGCCCAACTGGTTTACTTAACTCTAAAGCATTGGTGTCTAAAATGTAAACAAACTACAAAGATACTAAACCAAGCTTACATTCCCCCCCCCGCATTGTACTGCTTCCTGAGGAATTGGGCAGAAGAGGAACTGCCAAAGAAGAATTTAGGTGTATAAAACCTGGCAGAGGTTATAAGTATCAGCCTTCGCCAAGACCACACAAATCATCAAAGATGTAATCTAGAGAAAGAGAAGCCATTCCTTGCCATTTCTTGGGTCTGTTTTAATTTTGAACAAAATAAAAACCCCAGTGGGATAAGAACTCATCTTATTCCTGTGCCTTCAAATCGCAGAACTCTAGATAAAATTTAAAATCCTCACATAATTTAAAGAAACTCAACAACAGAGTATCTGAGCTATATATTTAGAAGAGGGATTCCTAACTGGTTTGGACAGTCTAGGGAGCTAGAATACTGTGTTATTTGTCCTAACAATTTGCTAAGTCCTAGAAAAAGACTGTGGGAGTTATACAGCCACACCACAATGATTGAGGGTCCTGGCAGTAGCTTGGGTCAGTGAGCGCACAATAGGAGGTTTACATTTATTGATTATTTTTTAAATTGAAGTATAGTTGAATACAACGTGGTGCTACTTGCTAGTTTCTGGTATAGAGCAAAGTGATTGTGTAATGTGTATACACACATGTATATATGCTTCCCTGGTGGCTCAGTGGTAAAGAATCCACCTGCCAATGCAGGAGACATGAGTTTGATCCCTGGGTCAGGAAAACCCCCTGGAGAAGGAAATGGTATTCTTGCCTGGGAAACTGCATGGACGGAGGAACCTGGTGGGCTATAGTCCATGGGGTTGCAAAAGAGTCTGATACAACTTAGCGACTGAACAACAAATATATATATATATATGTATATATATATATATGTATACACACATATATATGAAATTTACCATGATGGTTTATTACAAGAAATTGAGTATAGTTCCCTGTGCTATACAGTAGGACCTTGTTTATCTATTTTATATAGAGTAGTTTGTATGTGTTAATCCAAAACTAATTTATCTCTCCCCCCATGTTTCCCCTTTGGTAACTATAAGTTTGTTTTCTAAATCTGTGAGTCTGTTTTGTAAATAAGTTCATTTGTATCATATTTTAGATTCTACATTCTAAATAATATCATATGACATTTGTCTTTCTCTGACTTACTTCACTGAATATGATAAGCTCTAGGTCCATCCATGTTGCTGCAAATAGCATTATTTCATTCTTTTTGATGGCTCAGTACAGGAGGTTTTTAGACAGACTGTGGATCAGAGTCATTTGGGGAAGTCATTGGAATCACAGAAACATTTGTAATCAGCTTCCCCAACCTTGCTGTTTTACAGATGAGGAAACTGAGCCTGGGAGAAGGTACATGGCCCAAGCTCTTGAAGGGCTTGCCTAGCCTGATTTAAATATTTGGCTCTTCTAATTAAAATTGTGAATTGATCTGAATATACTTCTCACAGAGGGTCTTGTTCAGTCATCTGTATTCCTACTTTGAAGACAAAAGGCATGTGGATACTTTCTGTCCCTGAAGAAAAGTTAACATAAAGTATTGCATATGGCATCTGGAAATGTCTCAGTCAGAGAAGTGCCAGAAGGGGTCCTCTAGCTAACTGCCATTGTTTCACCATTTCCTACAGTTGAATTAATCACAGGTCTAACATATCAGGAAGAAGTGAGCAATAACCTTTTCCAGATTAAGGTCTCAGCTTTCGTTTAACTCTTAATCTGCATCTGTCACTTCATGATTTGGAAAACTCTGCCTCAGAGAGAACTCAGATTTCCAAGTCTGTGGAAAAATGATTGTTGGTAGCAACAGTATAATGTAGTGGAGCTGTATTGCCAGGTAGAAAATCACTTATGTTCAGTTCCCTGAGGATGAGTGTTCCTAAGAACGTTGGACTCATGTATTACTCGGTGTCCTCAACTCTTAAAGACATTGTGTTCTAGAAGCTGGGTATTTGCAATTTGGGATATATTTTCCTATAGAAGTCATCTTGTGACTGGTTCCTAGGCAAGCCCCTCAAAAGTTCTTCATAACCCTCAATATGTTTTCTGAAAAGAACCAGTCCTGGGGCCAGGGCAGAGCAAGGCGGGGGGTGGGGGAGCTCTCACTTAGGCTTGTTTTCTGCCCAGTTCCCTTATCCTGCCAGTCCTGCCGTCACCAAGTCTACCCAGAACTGGGCAGGGGTAGAGGGTAGAGTCTCCATCAGGTCTATTAGTATGGAGGTGGCATTGGTAGGGAGGAAAAACAGAAGAAAATTTCAAACTAGAGCTCTGGGGAAGGAAGAATGACCCGTTTTGACTCCCAGGCACCCAGGTGGAGAAGCTATTTCCAGAAAGCCAAACTAGTATGAAGCCTATACATAAATCAGTTATAATAATACGTAAATTGAGGATTTCTTACTTAAAATAAACTCTTACTTTATATTTTTTTTCCCCAGAAAGTAACTTGCCTATTTTCATATAATGGGAAATCAATGGCAAATCTGAGAAAGGAATCTGGGTGAATTAATTCTCATGCCTGTATTTTGCTGATAAAACACAAATTGTGATACTACTATTATGGTAAGCAAAGGATTAGTGCTCTTACACACTGAGAAGCATCAGTTTGTCAAGTATCTGAGGCTTCTTCCCAGGTGCCTCAATGGTAAAGGATCTGCCTGCTAGTGCAGGAGCTGAAAGAAATTTAGTTTCAATCCCTGAGTGGGGAAGATCCCCTGAAAGAGGAAGAAATGGCAACCCACTCCAGTATTCTTGCAGGGATAATCCCGCGGATGGAGGAACCTGGAGGCTACAGTCAACGGGGCCGTAAAGAGTTGAATACGACTGAGTGACTGAGCATGTATACACGAGTGTCTAAGACTCTCTATGGAAAAATCAATCTATCTCAGTCTAAAGCATATTATCAGAAGTGCTGCAGGTATCTTAGCATCAATTCATGACATTCTTTGATGGATCTATTATAATTACTATTCTATGAAGCAACTTCTGCTGTTTCCATTTTATTAAAATGGGAGAGATAACTTTAACTTAGACCCAATTTTCTCAGAGCAAAAAAAAAAAAAAATCTTTTCTCTTGGTAAATCAGGGAAATTTGGGAGAACTAAATTCTCTTGGAAGCCAAAGCTGCGTGTAACTTAAATATTCTATTAGTCTATGCTAATATTCTCAATGGAGAAATCCAATTGTCATTTCTGTATACCTTTAAAAATCTCAAAATTGAGAACACATTATTTTAAAATAGTTTCGTGTACTATATTTGTTCATTACTGTGCTTCATTTTTAAATCTTAGTTCCCAAAGAGCATTTAGATGATATTTTATAAAAATTTTAGTTCCCCAAGAGTGTTTAGATATTTTATAAACTTGGCATATTCTCAGCCAAAAACAATGAGTTAATAGAATTTCATAGATTAGGAACTTCCATATTTTTTTAAAATCAGTAGAATTAGAATGTTTGCATTACGGAACTAACCTTGTTGCATATGTTTACTTACCTGCATCTTGATATGAGGTCTTAGATGCAGAAACTCGTGATTCTTAAGAGGAGCATATCCTTGCTGGATGGTCAAAGAGAATGATCAGGAAGTATAAATTGTAACAGCAGATTCATCACATTGCCCTCTTGATCCTTGGCAATCAGTAACCAACTATAAACATATTTGACAATATAGGCAGTTTTCCCATTGGCCCCAGAGAGGTCTTCTGTGAAACAGGCATGTTTCCGTGTAAGAACATATTACCTTAGCTAAGGCAGATAGCAGTCAACAGCAACAGTATACATAGCCCAGTATTTGAGAATCATTGCCCCCATCAGAGACTTCCAAAGACTTTCAGAGCTGTGTATTGCATCAGCAATGTGTTGGAGTTGGCCAGCAAGAGCCAGTCTTCAGGAATTTTTCCAGACCATTGTTAAACACTGCCAATATTATAAATTAAAAAATTTAGCTTACTGAAAACAAAGCTATTAAATAATCCCAATGCATTACTTAATTATTTTTCTATACTTAAACTATGTAATGGGGGTAAGGTTGGACATTAATTTCCAACTGCAGGCTTGATCATATTATGTCCATTAGTAGCTTGAAATAGGCCATGGCAGGAGTATTT
This sequence comes from Moschus berezovskii, assembly GCF_049115385.1. Classification (NCBI taxonomy): domain Eukaryota; kingdom Metazoa; phylum Chordata; class Mammalia; order Artiodactyla; family Moschidae; genus Moschus; species Moschus berezovskii. Next base: position 81,603,013 of record NC_142462.1, read on the forward strand.
ACTCCATGGATATCAACTTGTACTTACAAATAAGAGATTGGTTTATTGTTTTATTATTTGTCTATTTTAAACTTGGGAGTCAGCAGGTTGGAGAAAATTTCATGTGTTAACTGTAAGTCTGGAGTAGACATGCAACAAAACAAAAAACCAATCTCTAATTTGTGTGTGTGTGTGTGTACTCAGCTGTGTCTGACTCTTTGAGACCTCATGGACTGTAGCCCACCAGGCTTCTCTGTCCATGGGGTTTTCCAGGTAAGAGTACTGGAGTGGGTTGCCATTTCCTTCTCTAGTGAATCTTCCTGAACCAGGGACCGAACCTGTGTTTCCTGCGTTGGCAGGCAGATTCTTTACCACCGAGCCACCAGGGAAGCCCATTTTGAGGGTGAGTGTTTAACAGTAAATCATATATCTGAACTGGCAATCATTTATTGAGGAAGTGTTATTGCAACTTTGTCCATCACTGTCCATTTCAACCACAAGTTTACTATGGATAAAAGAATCTTGTAAAACTAACAAAAACATTCTTTGAGAATCAGTAGCTGTATGAAATTGACAAAAAAAAGTACTGTATATTGCATCATTATTTATAAATCGTATGCTGCACATCCTTTATATCAGTAAAGCTTGTAATAATTTAACATGCATATATATGTGCATTTTTTTTTCTTGGAGAGCCAGTTGTTAAACATTTACCAGTACATCACTGACTGCAGTCTAAAGGGAAGGAGAGTGTCCTTTGGACTCAAGGAGTTACAGAACTATTTGAGTTTGAGGCTGGGAACTTAACATTGATTGCCAAATCTAAAGTAGCATGTAATGAGATTTTTAAGCACATCTAGGGAAAATTTCCTTCCCAGGTTGTGCTAGTGGTAAAGAACCCACCTGCCAATGCAGGAGACATAAGAGATGAAGGTTTGGTCCCTGGGTTGGGAAGATCCCATGGAGGAGGGCGTGGCAATCTATTCCAGTATTCTTGCCTGGAGAATCCCATGGATAGAGGAGCCTAGTGGGCTGCAGTCCATTTGGTGGCAAAGCATTAGACACGACTGAAGCGACTTGCACAGGCAAAATTTCAACAGTTTGTCTTTAGAGCCATTGCATGCACCTTTCTGGTCTTTTCTTCTGGGATCTAGAGCAGCTATTCAGAATTTCTTGGTATCCTTCTTATGCCTCTGTGTCTGTCCAAAGTCCCTGCTTTATAGCTCAGCCCTGCCTGAAGAGTTCTTGAGCTTTAAAATAATCATCATGCCCTATTTATTTATTTTCATTGAATATGATGTTAGCTGTTTGTCATAAATAGTTTTTATTACGTTAAGATGTTCCCTCTGTACCTACTTTGGTGAGTTTTTATCATGAACGGGTGTTATAATTTGTCAAATGCTTTTTCTGCATCTGTGGAGATGACCCTGTGATTTTTATGCTTTCTTTTGTTCATGTGGCATATCACATTGATTTGCAAATATTAAACCATCCTTGAATCACTGGACTAAATCACATTTGATCAAGGATGAATGATCCTTTTTGTATATTGATAAATTCAGTTTGCTAATACTGTGTGTAGAACATTTTTACATCTGTATTCATCAGAGATATTAGCCTTTAACTTTTTTTTGGTAGTGTCTTTGTCTGGTTTTGGTATCAGGGTAATGGTGGTCTCATGGAATGAATTTGGAAGTAACCTATTTATATTATCATTAATAGAATATGAGAGCATTTAATTCTATTAGAGAGGTGTGTAGGCTGTACAATGTTATTGCATATCTCTCCCTCTATAGAACTGGACTGTAGACTGAGTTGTTGAAGTGATTATCCTTAGGTGTTGAGTTTGTGGACATTTTTCTTTAATTTTGTTTGTGTATAAATTGTCATTTTTTTTTTTCTAGTGAACATTAAAAGGAAAGAAGAGTCCTCTTAATGAAAACAAAAAATACCCAGTAAACTTCGTAACGTTAACAAAATCCTACCCTTAACAAAATAAAATACCACCTACAAACTAGAAAAGATAGTTGCAACATCTTTAGTAATGGGTTTATATCCTACACAAATATAAATCATTAAAATGAATCATTAAATTATTAAATCATTAAAATGAATAATTAAATTATTAAATATAAATCATTTAAATGATCAAACATTGATTGAGATTCATCCTGTCCTTTACCTACTCTGCATTTTGACCTACCACCCCCTCATATATAATTCTATATGTACATACACATGCACACACACACCCTGCCCTTATCAACCTGCACCCACTCTTACCTATAATCCTATATCTACACACATACACCCTTGCCCATACTTACTCTCACTTACAAACCTATATCTATACAGATCCACACTTGACCACACCTACCTAGCCAACAATTTGTTGTCACATTTACAAAAGGCTTATAAACTATCTTAAATGAATGGTTAACCCAGATCCCTGGTTAATGATTAAAGCTGGAATTATGAAACCACCTTTTGGTTTACAGATAGTTTTAAAAGATAAAGTGATATAAGAAGATTGAACTGTTAGCAATTTCTAAGTCCTAGAAACTCAGGTCACCTGAGGCTCTATCCAGTGTCCTCCCATTTATACCTTGCCTGTCTATATACATCTGCCTGTCTATATAAGACCTGCGATAATGTCTTTAGTGAATTCTTCTCTCAATTTGAAACTGAAATGTAAAACAAAAGTGAGACACGTATGTCCTGTGGTAATTGATTACCCAATAACCTGGTGATGGTTGTCTGAAGCTTTCCAGGTGGCTCAGTGGTAAAAGAATCTGCCTGCCAATGCCAAAGACGTGGGTTCCATCCCTGGGTTGGAGAGATCCCTTGGAAGAGGAAATGGCAACCCGCTCCAGTATTCTTGCCTGGGAAATTTCATGAACAGAGAAGCCTGATTGGCTGTAGTCCACAGGGTTGCGAAGAGTCACGTATGACTTAGTGACTGAGCATGCACACATGATGGTTTGTTTAATATATATCCAGAATATATAAAGAACTCTTACAATCCAATAACAGAGAAAAACTCTAAAATGACCCAATTAAAACTTAAGCTGAGAGCTTGACTAATCATTTTTCCAAAGAAGAAATACAGATGACTAATGCTCAGCACCCAGTGGAAACAGTGTCAGACTTTATTTTTTGGGCTCCAAAATCACTGTAGATGCTGATTGAAGCCAGGAAATTAAAAGACGCTTACTCCTTGGAAGGAAAGTTATGACCAACCTAGATAGTATATTAAAAAGCAGAGACATTACTTTGTCAACAAAGGTCCGTCTAGTCAAGGCTATGGTTTTTCCCGTGGTCATGTATGGATATGAGAGTTGGACTGTGAAGAAAGCTGATCACCGAAGAATTGATGCTTTTGAACTGTGGTGCTGGAGAATACTCTTGAGAGCCCCTTGGACTGCAAAGTGATCCAACCAGTCCATTCTAAAGGAGATCAATCCTGGGTGTTCATTGGAAGAACTGATGCTAAAGCTGAAACTCCAATACTTTGGCCACCTCATGCGACGAGTTGACTCACTGGAAAAGAGTCTGATGCTAGGAAGGATTAGGGGTGGGAGGAGAAGGGGACGACAGAGAATGAGATGGCTGGATGGCATCACCGACTCGATGGACATGAGTTTGAGTGAACTCCGGGAGTTGTTGATGGACAGGGAGGCCTGGCGTGCTATGATTCATGGGGTCGCAAGGAGTCGGACATGACTGAGTGATTGAACTGTACTGAAGTATAGCACGCCAGTCCTCCCTGTCCATCACCAACTCCCGGAGTTCACTCAAACTCATGTCCATCGAGTCGGTGATGCCATCCAGCCATCTCATTCTCTGTCGTCCCCTTCTCCTCCCGCCCCCAATCCCTCCCAGCATCAGAGTCTTTTCCAGTGAGTCAACTCTTCGCATGAGGTGGCCAAAGTATTGGAGTTTCAGCTTTAGCATCAGTCCTTCCAATGAACACCCAGGGCTGATCTCCTTTAGAATGGACTGGTTGGATCTCCTTGCAGTCCAAGGGGCTCTCAAGAGTCTTCTCCAAGACCACAGTTCAAAAGCATCAGTTCTTCGGCACCCAGCTGTCTTCACAGTCCAACTCTCACATCCATACATGACCACTGGAAAAACCATAGCCTTGACTAGATGTACCTTGGTTGGCAAAGTAATGTCTCTGCTTTTTAATATGCTGTATAGGTTGGTCATAACTTTCCTTCCAAGGAGTAAGCGTCTTTTAATTTCATGGCTGCAGTCAGTATCCGCTGTGATTTTGGAGCCCCCCAAAATAAAGTCTGACACTGTTTCCACTGTTTCCCCATCTATTTCCCACCATAGCTAGTGTTAGCCGTTATGTGAGAAGAACCCTGGTGCACTGTTGGTGGGATTATGAAATGGGGCATGGAGATACCTAAAAACATTAAAACTACCATATCATTCAGCCATCTCATTTCTGGGTATATATCCAAAAGAATTGAAGACAGAATCTACAAGAGATATTTGCATACCCTTGGACAGCAAGGTGATCAAACCAGTCAATCTTAAGGGAGATCAACCTTGAATATTCACTGGAAGGACTGATGCTGAAACTGAAATTCCAGTATTTCAGTCATCCAAACAGATGACTTGGAAAAGTCCCTGATGCTAGGAAAGATTGAGGGCAGGAGAAGAGGGTGTCAAAGGATGAGATGACTGGACAGCATCAACAATATAATAAGCATGAACTTGGGTAGACTTCGGGAGATGGTAAGGGACAGGGAGACCTGGTGTGCTGCAGTCCATGGGGTCACAAAGAGTGGGACACGACTGGGGGGCTGAGCAACAACAGCAACAACTTCATTATTATTCACAATAGCCAAGATAAGGAGGCGACCCCAATGTCCATCTACAGATGAATGGATTTTAAAAAATGTGATGCACAGCATACCGTGGAATATTACCTAGCCTTAAAAAGAAGGAAAATCTCTCATACATTGCAATAGAGATGAATTTGAGGACATTGTACTGAGTAAAATGAGCCAGTCATAAAAATGGAGAAATACTGCATGATTTCACTTTTATGAAATAGGTAATCAAGCTCATTGAAATAGAAAGCGGTGTGGTGGTTGCTAGGAGTGGAAGAGGAGGGAGATATGGAGTTGTTCACTGGGATAGCTTTTTAGTCATACAAGATGTAGATAGAGTTCTAGAGATCTGCTGAACAATCCTGTGCACAGTGTATTGTACTGCACATTTAAAGATTGTTTAGATGGTAACTTGGTGTGTGTGTGTGTGTGTGTGTTTTAACCACAGTAAGAAAAAAGAATGAGCATATCATCTAATTCTGGCCAGTAAGATTGGAAGGAAAGTCATGTGGGGTGGCAGGAGGACCTGTTTGCTCGCTCTTAAGAAAGCAACTGAAAAAGAAATAGTTGTCTGGAATTGTTACATGTGGTTCACTACTTTTCTGACACTGAGATACATGCACCTGGAGACCCTCAGTGTACAAAGCCAGACACTGACTTAACGCAGCTAAAGTTACCATACCTTTGAGAAATATATTTCCTTATTTCATTTAGCTGAGTCACTGTGTCATGTTCCTTGCAGCACATGTTACCTGCATCTTCCTTGAAAAATAGAGATGATTTCTTCTTTTTTTCTTTTTAAAAAAATTTTTTTAATTAATTTTTTTTTATTGGAGGCTAATTCTTTTACAATATTATATTGGTTGGTTTTGTCATACATTGACATGAATCCGCCCCGGGTGTATATGAGTTCCCTGAACCCCCCTCCCACCTCCCTCCTCCCTTTATCCTCCCTCTGGGTCATCCCCGCACACCAGCCTGGAGCATCCTGTAACATGCATCGACCCTGAACTGGTGATTCGTTTCACATATGACAACATACATGTTTCAATGCCATTCTCCCAAATCATCCCACCCTCATCCTCTCCCACAGAGTCCCAAAGACTGTTCTACACATCTGAGTCTCTTTTGCTGTCTTGTGTACAAGGTTATCATTTGCATCTTTCTAAATTCCATATATATGTGTTAGTATACTGTATTGGTGTTTTTCTTTCTCGCTTACTTCACTCTGTATAATAGGCTCCAGTTTCATCCACCTCATTAGAACTAATTCAAATATATTCTTTTTAATGGCTGAGTAATACTCCATTGTGTATATGGACCAAAGCTTTCTTATCCATTCGTCTGCAGATGGATATCTAGGTTGCTTCCATGTCCTGGCTATTATAAACAGTGCTGTGATGAACATTGTAGTACATGTGTCTCTTTCAATTCTGGTTTCCTCGGTGTGTATGCCCAGGAGTGCATTTGCTGGATCATATGGCAGTTCTATTTCCAGTTTTTTGAGGAATCTCCATAGTGTTCTCCATAGTGTCTGTACTAGTTTGCATTCCCACCAATAGTGTAAGAGGGTTCCCTTCTCTCCACACCCTCTCCAGCATTTATTGCATGTAGACTTTTGGATAGCAGCCATTCTGACTGATGTGAAATGGTATCTCATTGTGGTTTTGATTTGCATTTCTCTGATTATGAGGGATGTTGAGCATTTTTTCCTGTGTTTGTTAGCCATCTTTATGTCTTCTTTGGAGAAATGTCTGTTTAGTTCTTTGCCCATTTTTTGATTGGGTCATTTATTTTTCTGGAATTGAGCTGCAGGAGCTGCTTGTATATTTTGGAGATTAATCCTTTATCAGTCGCTTCATTTGCTATTATTTTCTCCCATTCTGAAGGCTGTCTTTTCACCTTGCTTATAGTTTCCTTTGCTGTGCAGAAGCTTTTGATTTTAATTAGGTCTGATTTGTTTATTTTTGCTTTTATTTCCAATATTCTGGGAGGTGGGTCTTGGAGGATCCTGCTGTGATTTATGTCAGAGAGTGTTTTGCCTATGTTCTCCTCTAGGAGTTTTATAGAATCTGGTCTTACATTTAGCTCTCTAATCCATTTTGAGTTTATTTTGGTGTAAGGTGTTAGGAAGTGTTCTAGTTTCATTCTTTTACAAGTGGCTGACCAGTTTTCCCAGCACCACTTGTTAAAGAGACTGTCTTTCCTCCATTTTATATTCTTGCCTCCTTTGTCAAAGATAAGGTGTCCATAGGTGCATGGATTTATCTCTGGGCTTTCTATTTTGTTCCATTGATCCATATTTCTATCTTTATGCCAGTACCATACTGTCTTGATAACTGTGGCTTTGGAGTAGAGCCTGAAGTCCGGCAGGTTAATTCCCCCAGTTCCATTCTTCTTCCTCAAGATTGCTTTGGCTATTCGAGGTTTTTTGTATTTCCATACAAATTGTGAGATTATTTGTTCTAGTTCTGTGAAAAATATTGTTGGTAGCTTGATAGGGATTGCATTGAATATATAAATTACTTTGGGTAGTATACTAATTTTTACAGTATTTGTTCTTCCAATCCACGAACACAGTATATTTCTCCATCTATTAGTGTCCTCTTTGATTACTTTCACTAGTGTTTTATAGTTTTCTATGTACAAGTCTTTTGTTTCCTTAGGTAGATATATTCCTAAGTATTTAATTCTTTTCGATGCAACAGTGAATGGAATAGTTTCCTTAATTTCTCTTTCTATTTTCTCATTATTAGTGTATAGGAATGCAAGGGATTTCTGTGTGTTGATTTTATATTCTGCAATTTTACTGTAATCATTGATTAGCTCTAGTAGTTTTCTGGTAGAGTCTTTAGGGTTTTCTGCGTAGAGGATCATGTCATCAGCGAACAGTGAAAGTTTTACTTCTTCTTTTCCAATTTGTATTCCTTTTATGTCTTTTTCTGCTCTGATTTCTGTAGCCAAAACTTCCAGAACTGTGTTGAATAGTAGTGGTGAGAGTGGGCACCCTTGTCTTGTTCCTGACTTTAGGGGAAATGCTTTCAGTTTTTCACCATTGAGGATAATGTTTGCTGTGGGTTTGTCATATATAGCTTTTATTATGTTGGGGTATGTCCCTTCTATTCCCACTTTCTGGAGGGTTTTTATCATAAATGGATGTTGAATTTTGTCAAAGGCTTTCTCTGCATCTATTGAGATAATCATATGATTTTTTATTTTTCAGTTTGTTAATGTGGTGTATTACGTTGATTGATTTGCGGATATTGAAGAATCCTTGCATTCCTGGGATAAAGCCCACTTGGTCATGATGTATGATCTTCTTAATGTGTTGTTGGATTCTGATTGCTAGAATTTTGTTAAGGATTTTTGCATCTATGTTCGTCAGTGATATTGGCCTGTAGTTTTCTTTTTTTGTGGGATCTTTACCAGGTTTTGGGATTAGGGTGATGGTGGCCTCATAGAATGAGTTTGGAAGTTTCCCTTCCTCAGAAATTTTCTGGAAGAGTTTGAGTAGAATGGGTGTTCAGTTCAGTTCAGTCGCTCAGTCGTGTCCGACTCTCCACGACCCCATGAATCACAGTACGCCAGGCCTCCCTGTCCATCACCAACTCCCGCAGTTCATTCAAACTCATGTCCACAGAGTCGGTGATGCCATCCAGCCATCTCATTCTCTGTCGTCCCCGTCTCCTCCCGCCCCCAACCTTTCCCAGCATCAGAGTCTTTTCCAGTGAGTCAACTCGTCGCATGAGGTGGCCAAAGTATTGCAGTTTCAGCTTCAGCATCAGTCCTTCCAATGAACACCCAGGATTGATCTCCTTTAGAATGGACTGGTTGGATCTCCTTGCAGTCCAAGGGACTCTCAAGAGTCTTCTCCAGCACCACAGTTCAAAAGCATCAATTCTTCAGCGATCAGCTTTCTTCACAGTCCAACTCTCACATCCATACATGACCACGGGAAAAACCATAGCCTTGACTAGACGGACCTATTATTGCATTGTTGTTAATTTCCCCTTTCATACTTGTTAGTAATTGTCTTACATATTGCGGTGCTCGTATGTTGGGTGCATAAATATTTATAATTGTTATATCTTCTTCTTGGATTGGTCCTTTGATCATTATGTAGTTTCCTTCTTTGTCTCTTTTCACAGCCTTTGTTTTAAAGTCTATTTTATCTGATATGAGTATTGCTACTCCTGCTTTCTTTTGGTCTCTATTTGCATGGAATATCTTTTTCCAGCCCTTCACTTTCAGTCTGTATGTGTCCCTCGTTTTGGGGTGGGTCTCTTGTAGACAACATATATAGGGGACTTGTTTTTGTATCCATTCAGCCAGCCTTTGTCTTTTGGTTGGGGCATTCAACCCATTTACGTTTAAGGTAATTATTGATAAGTATGATCCCGTAGTGGAGAAGGCAATGGCAAGCCACTCCAGTACTCTTGACTAGAAAATCCCATGGATGGAGCAGCCTGGTAGGCTGCAGTCCACAGGGTCGCTATAAGTCAGACATGACTGAGTGACTTCACTTTCACTTTTCACTTTCACACATTGGAGAAGGAAATGGCAACCCACTCCAGTGACGGGGGAGCCTGGTGGGCTGCCATCTATGGGGTCACACAGAGTCGGACACGACTGAAGTGACTTAGCAGCAGCAGCATGATCCCGTAGCCATTTTCTTTATTGCTTTGGGTTCGAGTTTATACACCGTTTCTGTGTTTCCTGTCTAGAGAAGATCTTTAGTATTTGTTGGAGAGCTGGTTTGGTGATGCTGAATTCTCTCAGCTTTTGCTTGTCTGTAAAGCTTTTGATTTCTCCTTCATATTTGAATGAGATCCTTGCTGGGTAGAGTAATCTGGGCTGTAGGTTATTTTCTTTCATCACTTGAAGTATGTCTTGCCATTCCCTCCTGGCCTGAAGAGTTTCTGTTGAAAAATCAGCTCTTATCCTTATGGGAATCCCCTTGTGTGTTGTTTGCTGCTTTTCCCTTGCTGCTTTTAATATTTGTTCTTTGTGTTTGATCTTTGTTAATTTGATTAATATGTTTCTTGGCGTATTTCACCTTGGGTTTATCCTGTTGGGGACTCTCTGGGTTTCTTGGACTTGGGTGATTATTTCCTTCCCCATTTTAGAGAAGTTTTCAACTATTATCTCCTCAAGTATTCTCTCATGGTCTTTCTTTTTGTCTTCTTCTTCTGGGACTCCTATGATTCAAATGTTGGAGCGTTTAACATTGTCCCAGAGGTCTCTAATATTGCCCTCATTTCTTTTAATTCATTTTTCTTTTTTCCTCTCTGTTTAATTTATTTCTACAATTCTATCTTCTAGCTCGCTTATCCTGTCTTCTGCCTCTGTTATTCTATTGTTTGTTCCCTCCAGAGTGTTTCTGATCTCATCTATTGCATTATTCATTGTATACTGACTCTTTTTTATTTCCTCTAAGTCCTTATTAAACCTTTCTTCCATCTTCTCAATCCTTTTCTTCAGGTTATTTATCTGTAACTCCATTTTGTTTTCAAGATTTTGAATCATTTTCACCACCAAAATTCGAAATTCTTTATCAGGTAGATTCCCTATATCTTCCTCTTTTGTTTGTTTTGGTGGGCATTTATCTTGTTCCTTTACTTGCTGGGTATTTCTCTGCCTCTTCATCTTGCTTATATTGCTTTGCTTGGGGTGGCCTTTCCCTCTTCTGGCCATTTGTGGAGTTCTCTTTATTATGTAGTTTCCTCGCTGTGTGTGGGGTTGGACGGGTGACTTGTCAAGGTTCCCTGGTTAGGGAAGCTTGTGTCGGTGTTCTGGTGGGTGGAGCTGGATTTCTTCTCTCTGGAGTGCAATGAAGTGTCCAGTAATGAGTTATGAGATGTCAGTGGGTTTGGAGTGACTTTGGACAGCCTGTATATTGAAGCTCAGGGCTATTTTCCTGTGTTGCTGGAGAATTTGCGTGGTATGTCTTGCTCTGGAACTTGTTGACCCTTGGGTGTTGCTTGGTTTTAGTGTAGGTATGGAGACGTTTGATGAGCTCCTATCAATTAATGTTCCCTGGAGTCAGGAGTTCTCTGGTGTTCTCAGGATTTGGGCTTAAGCCTCTTGCCTCTGGTTTTTGGTCTTATTCTTGGAGTAGCCTCTAGACTACTCTATCTGTCATTTCCAAGGTGGTTCCCTCTGTTTTAGCTTCTGTTTGCTGGTCTCTTCAGTGTCTAATTTCCGCCCTGACACTAGGGTGCGGGTGGACACTTTTTAAAGGCTCAGTTGTTCAGTCCTGTTCTGGGAAGGGAGGAACACTGCAGACAAATATCTCTGGCATCTGTGGGGAGTGCTCGCAGTGTCTCGGCCACAACGGGTTTGCCCCCTTTCCCAGCTCGTGTGCTATCCCAGTCTACACTGCACAGGCTCTAGGTTGCTCTGCTGGGAACTGTCCGAGGTCGGCGCTGGGTTGTATGTACTTCCCAGGTCTGAGCGGCTCAAGTTCAGGTTCTTGGGTACTCCACAAAGGTGCAGACTTGGTTGGGTCTGCGTTTTGTGCCTTCCCCGGTCCGAGCAGCTCAGGTGACCAGGTGTTTGGCGAGCGCGGTCGCTGCGACTTATCGCCTCCCCAGTCCCTGCCACTCAGTTTCCTGGGTGTACAACCGGCGCATCTTCTCAGGCGGATATCGACTGGCCCAAGCCCAAGAAGTCTTGATTAGCAATGAAGCCTGCCTGCAGTTTGGTATCGGATGCCTTTCTGGGGCCACAGTTGCCCCCTCTGGCTCTGGCTGCCCGCCCTGCCTGTCTCGGCAGGGGATGGGGGATGGGCCAGCCGCAGCCAGCTCGCTCTGCTCAGCCCTTTGTTCTGTGAGCGGGGCTGGCGGAGTCTTAGGTTAGAGCTTTCCACCTTTTCGTGGGGAAGCTATCCCACAGTCTGTTTTGCTCTCTCCAGTTCTCTCAAATTGTTTTCGCGGCATTCAAGCCCAGTCCTCTCTCTAAGCAGTTCAGCTGGCTCCTCCCTGCCCAGCCCCCACTTGCTAATGGCGTATGCAGGCGTCTGCGCTGCTTCTCCGCTGGGAGTTACTCTTTGGCGGGTAATCTGTGGGTTTTAAAAAAATCTTAAAGAAAATAAAAGAGGGTTATGCGGCCCTCTGAGGTTCCAAGGCTCGCCACAGATTCGCCAGTAAGAGTGTTTCCTGGTGTTTGGAAACTTCCCTCTTTTTAAAGCCTCCCTTCCCAGGACGGAGTTCCGTCCTTCTTTTGTCTCTGTTTTTATCTTTTATGTTTTTTCCTACCTCCTTTCAAAGACAATGGGCTGCTTTTCTGGGTGCCTGACGTCCTCTGCCAGCATTCAGAAGTTGTTTTGTGTCCTTTACTCCGTGTTCAAATGTTCTTTTGATGAATTTGAGTGGTCTCGCCGTCCTATTCCTCCGCCATCTTGTTTCTTCTCCTGAGGTGATTTCTAAGATATAATTTTATTCTTTAAGTATCTTCACAAGTTATCTAAACTATATAGCTATTGAGAAATAGACCTAAAAATCTAGACCGACATTAGAGCGAGGGATTAATCTATACATTAGGATTACTTATTTAAAAATATAGAGAAGACTTTCTGTTTTTAAATGCAGGTTTATTGAAGTGTGATATATATATAGTGAAATGTCAGTTTTTAAATACACAGTTTTGATTTTGACAAACACTTGTTTATGGGTTAGTCTTTACGCCCATTTACTAAGTAAAAATAAATTATGACGCATTGTCCTAATTTCAGCTTTTATTTGAGAAGGAAAATTCTCTCCATGGCATAAACTATCTTTTTATATTTGTAGCTCCAAATTAACTTTAAAGGAGCTGTGAAACCATCTGTAGAGATAGAGATAAGAGTCCAATTTAGATCAGTATCTTGAGTGCCCAGAAGTGCTCTATACACAGTCACATTATTTTATTATTATTATTTTTGGCCAATCATTTCTATTCCCGTAACTCAGGACATAGCTGATACAGGCCCTTACTTTGACTATTTTGTTCATATTCACTTTTGGTTGGAAATCTTTCCTTGAATCTTTATTTAACTCAGATGTATTCTCTGAATCTTTGCATAGACACAAATCTGTGTTCAGAACGGGGTAGTCAGACTACAAGACTTTTCTCTCATTGATCTTTGGATGCTGATCTGTCTTCTAACATCGCATTTGAGCCATTCATTACCAATCTCATTAATAGACAACCCATTTCTTCTTTGTGAATGCTTTGCTTATAAGGTTTTCCCTTTATCTTTGGATTTTAGGAATTTCTAGAATATACCTTAGGAGAAGGCAATGGCAAGCCACTCCAGTACTCTTGCCTAGAAAATCCCATGGATGGAGGAGCCTGGTAGGCTGCAGTCCATGGGGTCGCTTAGGGTCGGACACGACTGAGCAACTTCACTTTCACTTTTCACTTTCACACATTGGAGAAGGAAATGGCAACCCACTGCAGTGTTCTTGCCTGGAGAATCCCGGGGACGGGGGACCCTGGTGGGCTTCCATCTATGGGGTCGCACAGAGTCGGACACGACTGAAGTGACGCAGCAGCAGCAGCAGCAGAATATACCTTGAGGTGTGTGCATATATACATATATATATGTTTTATTTTTATTTCAGTATAGTTGATTTATAATGTTTCAAGTGTATAGCAAAGTGATTCATGTATATATATATATATATATATATATATATATAAATGTGTACACATATATTCTTTTTCAAATTCTTTTTCATTAAGATTATTATAAGATATTGACTACAGTTCCCTGTGCTATACAGAAGGTCCTTGGTTGTTTATTTTTTATAGTGGTGTGTTTTTTCTGTTAATCCTAAATTCCTAATTTATCCTCCCCCTGTTATCTTTTGGTAACCATAAGTTTTCTATATCTGTGAGTCTGTTTCTGTTTTGTAAATAAGTTTATTTGTGTTATTTTATAATATTTCATATATAAGTGATATCTTATGCTATTTGTCTTTCTCTGTCTGACTTGCTTCACTTAGTGTGCTAATCTCTAGGTCCATCCATGTTGCTGCAGATGGCACTATTTCATTGTTTTTGATGGCCGAGTAATATTCCATATTTTATATGTATGTATATACACACACACATATATGCCACACCTTCTTTATCCATTCATCTATTAATGGACACTTAGGGTGCTTCTGTGTATTGCCTGTTGTAAATAGTGTTGCTGTGAACATTGGGATGAATGTATCTTTTTGAATTTGAGCTTTTGTCTTTTCTGGATAAAAGCCCTGTATGCCCAGGCATGGGATTGCTGGATCATATTGTAGCTCTATTTTTAGTTTTTGAAGGAACCCCCATAGTGTATATATATTTTAAATCAGTCCTTCCTGGAATTTGTTGAGGCCTTTCTTTAGCCCTGGGAAAAATTCTTAATTCTTTAATTCTAACCTGTTCCTTCTTTTATTCCTGAATGTCTGTTTGCATATTGCATCCATTGGATTTATGGTTTAATTCTCTAATATTTCCCCTCATGAATCTCTCTCTCTTTCCTTTTTTTTTTTTTTTTCTGTTACTGGAAAGATTTTCTTCTTGGTCCCCCTTACACTGAGCAGCTTTCAATACAGATAGCCAAGAGCACTAGTTAGCATGTGTGTGTGTGTGTGCTGTTGCTTTAGTTGTGTCCAACTTTCTGTGACTCCATGGACTGTAGCCCACCAGCCTCCTCTGTGCATGGGATTCTCCAGGCAAGAATGCTGGAGTGGGTTACCATGTCCTCCTCTAGGGGATCTTCTGGACCCAGGGATTGAACCTGTGTCTCCTGTAACTCCTGCATTGCAGGAGGATTCTTTACTGCTGAGCCACTAGGGAAGCCCCACTAGTAAGCACCTCAGAGTAAAAACCAGCTTTTGTACTCACTTCTCTCTCGAGATAAAAGGTCTAATGAATGCTATTTCAGATTGGAAAAAAACCCCAGTTTACCGAAGAATGCACACTAGTCATCAGTTTTTATGCAGAAATAGCACAGTCTCAGATTTATGAAGCAAAACTGATAGATCTACAAGGAGGAATGGACTAGTACAGCTTATTAGCAGTTATTACACAACTCTCACAGATACTAGAAGATCAATTAAGCAGAAAATAAGAATAGAGAAGACTAGACTGACATCATTAACACGTAGAATCTAAAACACAGACTAAATTTCCCAGGTAGCTCAGTGGTAGGTAAATAATTGGCCTGCTAATGCAGGAGCCTCAAGTTTGATCCCTGGGTGGGGAAGATACCCTGGAGGAAGAAATGGTAACCCACTCCAGTATTCTTGCCTGGAAAGTCCCATGGACAGAGGAGCCTGGTGGGCTACAGTCCATGGAGTCACAAAGAGTTGGACTCAACTGAGCGACTGGGCGCACACAATACACAGATTATTGCACACCTAACAGCAGCGCACATTCTTTGAAGCTTTGGATGTCTTTGAAAATTGACCATACAACAGACCACAAGGATGAAAGAAAGCAAACAATTGAATTTATTAATGCAGTCAATAGTCAGTTATTTAAGAAATCTAATAATGTAGAAAAATCTTTGGTATGATTGACCAAGGAGAAAAGAGCAATGGGAGCAATATATATATATATATATATATATACATTTTAACAGGATCTATGGTGAATGGCATAATTGTTCTCGGTTCATTACCACTCCCTAAACCAGTAACCTTTGTCACGTCAATTTGCAGTTCTTCCTAGTAAAGTAGAGTATATCCATTTCCATTCTTGATACAGGGCTGGGCCATATGACTTACATTCATTGGTTGATGAGTTTGAACTGACAGTGTTCCAGTTCTGAATCTGGTCCTTGAGAGGTGTCACCTATTTCCACTTATCTAATATGAACTTCTGCCATCACCATGAGACCATATCTCATGTTTTTCTCATGGGTAGCCAGGTGGTCCAAGAAGGCTGTGAGACATACCTTCAGATATGGAGCCAAACCACCAAATTAACCAATTCCCACTGTCTTACAGGTATGTGGACTGAATTAAATGTTGCTTTATATCACTGATTTTGGGGTGGTTTATTATGCAGCATTATTGCAGTATGCTATTGTAGCAATAAATTTGAAAAAATTAAAAAAAATCCAGATAATTTTTTAAGAAATACATTTGGACAAAATAGACTCAAGAAGAAGTAGACAAATCAGACGAATTATCAGAAAGAAAAATGAATGATATTGCAAAATTCTACCGTGCCCAAATGACATTTTCAAATAACTACTGAAATTTTCAAATAACAGATTATTTGCATCTTATACAGAACATGGGAAGAGATGAGATGCTGTCCGGTTCATTTAAAAAAAAGGTAATATGATGAAAACAATGCAAAATGAGGACAAAAAGGAAAAAAATCATTGACCAAGTCTAATTGAACATGCATGCAGACATCCTCAATTAAATAGGAGTGAAAAGTTATAGTTAAGAACCAAAACAGAATGTTGCATTCATATAAGAACCAAAACAGAATGTTGTGTTTATATAAGAACGAAAACAGAATGTTGCGTTCATGTTCAGAGGCTTCAGTCTGTCCAACTCTATGTGACCCCATGGATTGTAGCCCACTAGACTCCTCTGCCCATGGGGATTCTCCAGGCAAGAATACTGGAGTGGGTCGCTATGCTGTCCTCCAGGGGATACTCCCAACCCAGGGATCAAGTGCAAGTCTCCTGTGTCTTGTCTCCTGCATTGAAGGAGGGCTCTTTACCCACTGAGCCACCTGGGAAGCCCCAAACAGTATGTTAAGTGATCATATGCTTAGGAGCCAAAAGTTAATGATAAAGTTTATTAATAGTAAATACTGTAGTGGTGCTGAGACAGGGAAAAGAGAAGTTTTCCTTTTTTCACACCATTTTTCCATCAGTAAAATGTCTGTTCTCATCTATGTTCTACCCCAAACTCAGCTGAACACTTCTTCTGTGATGCCTCTTAAGGATTAGTTTAATTGCTTTTTGTAATTTGACTTATTAAGTGCACGTGAATCCTCAAAAAATTTATAAAACTTTAAAGGTGGTCACTGGGAACTATTCATCATCTTCAAGTATCTTGTGAAATATAGACCCTCAAAATATAAACTCTCAAAAAAAATAGACCCTCAAAATTATTGTTTGGGAAGTACCCTGGTGATCTAGTGGCTGAGACTCTATGCTTTCAATGCAGGGTGCCTGGATTTGATCCCTTATCAGGGAATTGGGTCCCATACGTCACAAGAAATACCTCGATTGCTGCAACTAAGAGAAGGAAACGGTAACCCACTCCAGTATTCTTGCCTGGAGAATCCCATGGACGGAGAAGCCTGGTAGGCTACAGTCCACGGGGTCGCAAAGAGTCGGTCACGACTGAGCGACAGAACGGAACGGAACGGACGGAAGACCTGGCACAACCAAAAAAAAATCCTGATTAAAAAAACTAATTGCTTGCCTAATGCATGATATGGGCTGTTTTAAATTTCTTTCAGACAAAATTCTAAAATAAGCAGATTTATGAATAAAGATACTAAGCATGATGCATAAATGTTTTTCAACTCTTTGTATAATAGTTTATTATACAAATTTTATGTACATTTTCCTATTTAATATTTTAAAATTTGTGAGTTGTCTTTTAATCCTCATTTTCAGTTCAGTTCAGTTCAGTCACTCAGTCGTGTCCGACTCTTTGCGACCCCATGAATCACAGCACGCCAGGCCTCCCTGTCCATCACCAACTCCCGGAGTTCACTCAAACTCATGTCCATCGAGTCGGTGATGCCATCTAGCCATCTCATTCTCTGTCGTCCCCTTCTCCTCCTGCCCCCAATTCTTCTCATGAGGTGGCCAAAGTATTGGAGTTTCAGCTTTAGCATCAGTCCTTCCAATGAATACCCAGGACTGATCTCCTTTAGAATGGACTGGTTGGATCTCCTTGCAGTCCAAAGGACTCTCAAGAGTCTTCTCCAGCACCACAGTTCAAAAGCATCGATTCTTCGGCGATCAGCTTCCTTCACAGTCCAACTCTCACATCCATACATGACCACGGGAAAAACCATAGCCTTGACTAGATGGACCTTTGTTGGCAAAGTAATGTCTCTGCTTTGTAGTATGCTATCTAGGTTGGTCAAAACTTTCCTTCCAAGGAGTAAGCGTCTTTTAATTTCATGGCTGCAATCAGCATCCGCTGTGATTTTGGAACCCAAAAAAATAAAGTGTGACACTGTTTCCACTGTTTTTCCATCTATTTCCCATTTTACAGATGATTAAACTGAGGCTAATTAAATTGAAGTAACTGTCCCCTTATCTCTAATAAATAGAAAGGTTAGACTTGAATTTAAGGCTTTAAACGAATACTTTTGTTTTCTAACATGTTAATCTACTAAACTTCTTTCCATAGTAATTTAATTTTAAAGCGCTAAAGTGATTAATTCTGTTAAAATAACTGGAACAAGCATCCAAATAGTAATAGAAAGTTTTTAGGCCAGAATTTTGTTTTTAAATAGGAAAATTTAGAAAAGTTTATGGAGGTACCATGTTTCCATTGCTGCTGATTTCATCGTCTCATACAAAAACAGAATTAGTTTACTAGGATTGGTTGTTATAAGTAGTTTTCTTTTTGAAGGCTGAAAGTTTTAATTAAAAAAGATAGAAATCAACAGAGAAAACATATAATGAATAGGAAAAACATTTTAATTCTGAGAAAAAATGAGGATCATTGATTTGTTTGGGGAAAAAATGAGATCTTTAAACTTGGAAAATTTATTTATTTATTTTATTAACTTGGGAAATTTAAAATGACAGCAAACTGAACTAGAGAAAGCTAGTCTAAGGAATGAGTTAGTGCTCTAGCACAAGGGATATAAGTGATTTTGCCAATTTATACTATTGTCCTGTGTTATTTGTTATTCATTTTTCTAGATTAACTAAGGCACACACACATATATATATTTAATTTTTTTGAAATTCCCAAGTGTCTAATATCTTTAGTTGGTTGTGTAGCTCATGCTGTTTCACTGTTTGGGTTAATTCTATACTGATAATGTCCACGAGGTGGCACTGCAACATTATATTTATTTTGGAGTCGCCCTAGCATTTCCACTGTTGTAGTCAGCTACAGCTTGGACTTACAGGGATGCCCCCCTGGATGCTGCTGGCTGCTCAGAGGGAGACTGCTGGAGAGTCTGCTCCCAGGACTTCTGAAAAAATCTGAGGGCTAAACAAACAAAATTGCTGATGGGCAATGCCCACTAGAACTGAAATATTGAAAGGAGTGCTTTTCTCCTCTACACATATGTTTTACCTCCCTTTTGTGTCCCTACAAACAACACAATAGGAAATCAGTGGGCAAAATAGGGGAATACGGTTTGTAGCCTCAGCACAGAGCAGAGTGGGCTTGGATGAGAGAGAAAGTGAGTAAATAAGCAGCATGAATAAATCAAACTACCAGACCTCATAGTATAAGGGAGTAGTGGCTGGAGTTGAAACATTATTGGTGTTTGTGTTATTTAGAAGGAGAGTGAAGACACTAAAAATTCTTAAAGAGATGGGAATACCACACCACCTTACCTGTCTCCTGTGAAACCTGTATGCAGGTCAGGAAGCAATAGTTAGAACCGGACATGGAACAATGGACTGGTTCCAAACTGGGAAAGGAGTACATCAAAGCTGTACATTGTCACCCTGCTTATTTAACTTATATGCAGAATACATCATGCAAAATGCCAGGCTGGATGAAGCACATGCTGGAATCAAGATTGCTGGGAGAAATATCAGTAACCTCAGATATGCAGATAACATCACCATTATGGCAGAAAGTGAAGAACTAAAGAGCCTCTTGATGAAAATGAAAGAAGAAAGTAAAAAGGTTGACTTAAAACTCAGCATTCAGAAAACTAAGATCATGGCATCTGGTCTCATCACTTCATGGCAAATAGATGGGGAAACAAAGAAAACAGCGAGGACTTTATTTTCTTGGGCCCTAAAATCACTGCAGATGGTGACTGCAGCCAGGAAATTAAAAGACGCTTTTGCTCCTTGGAAGAAAAGCTATTACAAACATGAACAGCATATTAAAAAGTGGAGACATTACTTTTCCAACAAAGGTCTGTATAGTCAAAGCTATGGTTTTTCTAGTCGTCATGTATGATTGTGAGATTTGAACCATAAAAAAGGCTGAGCACCGAAGAAGTGATGCTTTTGAACTGGAGAAGACTCTTGAGAGTCCCTTGGACTGCAAGGAGATCCAACCAGGCAATCCTAAAGGAAATCAATCCTGAATATTCATTGGAAGGACTGATGTTGAAGCTGAAACCCCAATACTTTGGCCCTGTGATTCAAAGAGCTGACTCATTGGAAGAGACCCTGATGCTGAGAAAGATTGAGGGCAGGAGGAGAAGGGGACAACAGAGGACGAGATGTTTGGATGGCATCACTGCGTCAATGGATATGAGTTTGAGCAAACTCTGAGAGATGGGAAAGGACAGGGAAGCCTGGCGTCTGTGGTCCATGGGGTCACAAAGAGTCGTACATGGCTGAGTGACTCAACAACAACAAAAACGCCGATTATCTTAAAACTTTTTAAAAGGTAAATATACATGTTACAGTCTCTAGGGTACTTACTGAAAGTGAAAGTGTTAGTCGCTCAGTCATGTCCGGCTGTGCCACCCCACAGACAGCAGCCCACTAGGCTTCTCTGTCCACAGAATTCTCCAGCCAAGAATACTGGCTGCTGCTGCTGCTAAGTCACTTCAGTCGTGTCCGACTCTGTGTGACCCCATAGATGGCAGCCAACCAGGCTCCCCCGTCCCTGGGATTCTCCAGGCAAGAATACTGGAGTGGGTTGCCATTCCCTTCTCTATGGGATCTTCCTGACCCAGAGATCAAACCTGGGACTCCTGCATTGCAGATAGATTCTATTCCATCTAAGCCACCAGGGAAGACCAGGGTGCTTAGTATAAGAACACAAATAGACTATAATTTTCAAAGTGGGAGAAGGAAAAACTGGAATGAAAGGAGATAGTCCATCAATCCAGGAGAGGAAAAGAAAGGAGCAAATGGATTATTATAAACTAACAGATATGGAAAAGACAAAATAAGGTATTTGAAATAAATCCAAATATATCAATTATCACAATAACAGTTTCAAGGGATTAAACATTCCAAATAAAACAGATTAAAATTGAAAAGTATCTATTTTATGCTCTTTTAGTATATAGCCCTCAAATATAGAGATCCAGAAAGATTAAGAACTTAAAAAAACAGAGATTGGGCAGGGAGTAAAAGGCAAGTACTAACAGAAAGAAGGCCAATGGAAATGAGAGAAAAATCAGATTATATGACATGTTCTGTTCAGTATGGTTAGGAGCTTAAAAACATCGGATTACCAACTGAGCTATAATTCTAGTTTGCTCTTATGGTTCTCATAAAATGGGTACACATTGTCCGAGGAGACAAAGATAAAGATTCCTTTAATTTTATGTGTCAAAATTCCATAGCTGACAAACATTTGCATCAGGCAAAAGTGGAGAATACCCTTTCAATTCAGTTCTCTCTCTTTTATTTTTTGAAGTGGTTTAAATAAGTAATATCTTTTCATTTTGCTCCTAAATATGTTATTATCTATTTGTATACAATAAGAACATTTTCTAACATAACCAGAATAACAATGTCATATGTAACAAATTTCCTAATAATTAGGAATGATTATAAATCCAGTCCATATTCCAGTTAACCCAGTTACCCATTATGCATTGTACTTCTCTTTCATTTTCGTAGCTGTTTAGATCACAAAACCTTTATGCTGTTCTACCTCCATAGTTGACTTGCTTAACTTTCCTTCACTTTAATCAGTAATTTCAAGCAACCTGGTCTTACCTTGGAATAAGGGAGAAAACAATCTCTAGGTTGTAAAATTCATAAATAGGGAAATGTGTTAGACATTCTTGTTTTTAGTATCTGGGTCATATGAGATACTCAGAAAATGTTAGTTAAATTCAAACTATTTACAAATGTGAATTGTACAATGTGCTAGTTGTAAATCAGCTTGGTCTTTTCTTGTATTTCTTTATATTCCATCTATAGTATATTTTCAAATCCTTGTAATTGGATAGACACTATGCACAGATGTAGAAAGTAAACTTATGGTTACCAGGGCATTGGCGGGTAAGAGGTATAAATTGGTAGATTGGGATTGACATATACACACTACTAGATATCTTTGCGACCCTATGGATTGTAGCCTGCTAGGCTCCTCTGTGGTGTTGGAAAAGACTCTTGAGAGTCTCTTGGACAGCACAGAGATCAAACCAGTCAATCCTGAAAATTCATCGGAAGAACTGATGCTAAAGTTGAAGCTCCAATACTTTGGCCACCTGATAAGAAGTGTTCACTCATTAGAAAACACCCTGATGCTGAGATAGATTGAAGGCAGGAGGAGAAGGGGATGACAGAGGATGAGATGGTTGGATGGCATCACTGACTCAATGGACATGAGTTTGAGCAAGCTCCAGGAGATGGTGAAGGACAGGGAAGCCTGGTATGCTGCAGTCCATGGGGTCACAGAGAGTCAGACACGACTTAGTGCCTGAATAACAACAGCAAGGCTCTGTCCATGGGATTCTCCAGGTAAGAATACTGAAGTAGGTTGCCATTGCCTTCTCCAGGGGGTCTTCCTGACCTAGGAATCGAATTGGGTTCCTGCTTTGCAGGCGGATTCTTTACCAGCTGAGCTACCAGGAAAGCCCGGATAGAGAAGAAATCAATCTAAAGACTGAGACACAATGCATCCTAAACCTGGAGGGTGGGAAGATGATGGAAGGAATCTTCGGCAAAGGAGACTATTTCCATCGAGGTCATTACAGAGTTTTGAATAGAGTTCCTTATGCTATACAGTAGGTTCTTATCAGTTGTCTTTTTTATATCTGGGGCTTCCCCACTGGCTCAGTTGTAAAGAATCCGCTGGTAATGCAGGAGACACAGGAGAATTCCATGGACAGAGGAGCCTGGCAGGCTACAGTCCATGGGGTTGCAAAGAGTCAGACATGCCTGAGCGACTTTCACTTCACTTCTTCTCTATCTATACTCACGTCTCAGATAACCTGTAACCCCAGGTGAATATCCAGGTTCTCAGGGGAACAAAAATCTTACAATTAAGACAACAGTTGATCCTGAGCTGGAGAGTGCAGTGTCAGCACCCTAAAGGAAAGTCAGAATTTAAAATGTGGCAAATGATATCTGTCCTTCAGTGTGACATTTGATGAGCTGCCATGGTGGGTGGAAACGGTGAGGAGATGCTTTGGCCATTACTAGGACCAGTGAGTGAAAGTCATCCGGAGATGCTTTTCACGGAACCTTCAGGACAAGATTCTTCTTCGTAAGGGCTACTGCTACCTGAAGACAAAATTGATCATCTCGGGAAGAATGAATTCAGTCACTGGAGGCCATTTCACCAGGGGTTAGTCTGTATTATACAAATGGATTCCAAGCATCAGAAATTACATAATTCATAAAATTTACATATTATAAATAGTGCAGCTGGGGCTTAAAACAGCTATCTGCAACATGACACTGAGAGAGGTGAACCCACCACTCTTCATCTTTAGAGTGTACTTGCTCGGTTGTCTCTGACTTTTTGCAACCCCATGTGGTGTAGCCTGCCAGGGTCCTACTTCCATGTAATTTTCCAGGCAGGAATACTGGAGTGGGTTGCCGGTTCCTACTCCACGTCATCATTAGAAGGCTCTTCTTTAATAGGGACCGTGGATTACAAACCAGAGATAAGAATGCTTGAAAACAACTGGTCTTTGTTTTTCTGTCCTATTGATGAGTAAGTATTCTGTCTACTGAGAATACAGAAACAAGTGCCTTACTGAAATTGGGTGCCAGAATCAGCCACTGGAATTTAATATAAAACATTTGTCTGGGCTATGGCTACAGCTTTTACATGTCATAAAATTTTAGAAGTAAGAGACATCTTAGAAACAATGTAATCTAACCCACTTATTTCTAAGATAAGAATTCAAGAAAGTTATTCTGTTTAAGTTACACTTTCATGCATTTATTTTGTTACTCAATTTTGTGCCCTCTACTTGCCTGAAAAGGAACAGTCATATTTCTTTCTAGTGGTGGGGTAAAGATGAGATATAAAGTGGTCTAATTTCCCATCTTTACAGATCATGAGATCTGAAAAGATTAAACGATTTGTCAAATTCAGAATATTAGTGTGACGGCTTGACCCTAACTTTCTTTAAGACTTGTATTCTAGGGTACTTTCTATTGCAATGGGGTTTATATTAAATTCTTAGGTGATTAGAAAGCAGAAATTACCAGTAATCTAGAATCTTCCATTGTATTTCAGCAAAAGTAATGTGAAATACTTAAGAAAGTTGACAGAAGTCTTTGGGGCAACTGTATTTTTAAAAATATATTTTGAAGATTTAAATATACATAAAATAGAAATGATAGTGTAATGAATGTCCATGTGCCAGATTCAGTCACTATCATCATTTTACCTTACTTGCTTAATCCATTCTTTTTTTTTCTTTTTGCTGATGTATTTTGAAACAAATCCCAAATGTTGTTATTTTAACTTGGCATATATTACTATGCTTTGCTAAAAATGGACTTAAAAATCATGAAACCGTTATCGCCACTAACAACAGTGACAGTTCCTTGGTATAGTCTAATACAGTCAATATTTATAACTCTCCAACTGTTTCAAAAGTATCTTTTAATATTTGATTTATTTAATTAAAGAACTCACAAGATTCACATTCTGCATTTGATTACATCTAGAGTAGTTCCATACCCTCCTTGCCCTTGATTTATTGAAAAGAAAATTGGGTGCTTTAACCCTGAGAATTTTCCATATTGTGGATTTGTCTATCTGCTTCCTGTTGGTGACTTTTAATTGTTACCCCACTGTATTTCCTAAAATCGAAGTGAGCATTCAAGGATTAAAGAGATTTGGGTTCAACTTTATTAGCAAACATTTGTGGTCTTTGGGTGCTTCATAGACAGTATATGGTGTTAGTGTCTAGTTATCATACTTTTGTGATACTGACATGACCTAGAAACTTTTCACTTGGTCATTTCATCTACTGGTAAAAGTATTTTCATTGGGCAAATTTGCACTTTTCTAATTTTCTTTTAACTTTAATTAACTGGGTGTTTTCTATGGAGAAGAACATTCTGTCATCAGCTCTTTTGTACAAAGAAGCAGGGAAAATGGCCTAATTCTTTTCTTTCTACTGTCAATTTTCAAAATAAGGAAGTGTTCTAAATACGATAGTGACCAACTAGATTTTTGCTTCTGTGTTTTATTTTCATTTTTGTTGCTGTTGTTTTTAGTGATTGAATTAATGAATTCTAATTAATTAACAGCAGTCACTATTTTTAATATGTTCTCATATTTTTCCAATGGGATTCTTGCTTATAGTTGCTCCTGTTTGTTTATATTTGCTTCTGACATATCCCATTTGTCTTTGATTGACTCCTTGCTTTCTGGTATAACATGTCACAAACCCATTTAATGCATTTTATTCTCCAAATCTGGTATCAGAATTCTGCCATAGGCTTTGGAGCCTGTACTGGGAAATGCTACTTAGAGACCAAAATGTAGGTACTAGGGGTACTCTTGTTTTTGGGTGGCCACTGCCTGTCCTATAGATCTTTGCAGTTACAGAGCTAAGGAATACACATTTTGAACAGAAAAAAAGCCAATCATGCAATAATACTGATTTGTCTGTATTCAATATCAATATTCAATTCAAATTTAATATCAGGGAATTTTAATTTAATTTTTTTAACTTTAAACTCTTTTACACCAATAATTTTAGTTCATAACAATATTGACACTATTATTTGACTTTATGGAAAAATGTGGATCACAAAAAACTGGAAGATCCTTAAAGAGATTAGAGTAGCAGAACACCTTACCTGCCTGCTGAGAAATCTGTGTGCAACTCAAGAAGAAACAGTGAGAACCGGACATGGAACAGTGGACTGATTCCAAATTGGGAAAGGAGTACATCAAGGGTGTATTGTCACCCTCCTTATTTAACTTATATGGAGGGTATATCATGAGAATTGTTGGGCTGGATGAATCACAGATATGCAGATGATACCATCCTAATGGCAGAAAACAAAGAGGAACTAAAGAGCCTCTTGATGAAGGTGAAAGAGAGCAAAAATCCTGGCTTAAAACTCAACATTCAAAAAACGAAGATCATGGTATCCAGTCCCATCACTTCATGGCAAATAGGTGGGAAAAAAGTAGAAACAGTGAAGGATTTTATTTTCTTGGTCTCCCAAATCACTGTGCATAGTGACTCCTGCCAGGAAATTAAAAGATGCTTGCTCCTTGGAAGAAAAGATATGACAAACCTAGACAGCATATTAAAAAGCAGAGACATCACTTTGCCAACAAAGTTCCATACAGTCAAAGCTATGGTTTTTTCAGTAGTCCTGTATGAATGTGAGAGTTGGACAATAAAGAAGGCTGAGTGCTAAAAAATTGATGCTTTAAAATTCTGGTGCTGGAGAAGACTCTTGAGAGCCCCTTGGACAGCAAGGAGATCAAAC